>NC_058132.1:549169993-549184350 GCF_016433145.1 Gracilinanus agilis | reverse complement strand
TCCTTCCTTCCTTCCTTCCTTCCTTCCTTCCTTCCTTCCTTCCTTCCTTCCTTCCTTCCTTCCTCCCTTCCTTCCTTCCTTCCTTCTTTCACCAGATCCATTTTAAGACACTTAGCTTATTTTAATGACTGAGACAAAGACAGTGATATGAAAATACCTCTATTTTTCTCATAAATATTTGTTATCAGTTAAGGATTTATCAGTGTTCGCTGATCTCTCAGCCTTTCAGAGACAGTTTAGCTTCAATAAGTAGTGAACTTGATAGAAACTTACCTAATTACATCATTCCAGGAAAGTTTCTGAATCTGATTGCCTCAATTTTCCCAACTGCAAATTTGGGATAAAGATAAATATAACCTAAACTAGTTGCTATAAGGATCAAATAAGATAATGCCTGTGAAATACTTATCTCATTTGATTCTCATATCAACTAGTTTGTGAAGTATATAATATATATGTATAATGCATGTGAAGTATTTTGTAAAATGAAAAGCACTATATATACCTGAGATATTAAAATTTACATTATAAGACTAAAGCTTTAAAAATCTATGCTGAAAGAACAAGCACAAAGGGCTGTGCAAAACTTTGCATGGTACATAAATGTTTTGTTTTTGTTATCGACATTATTTCCTACAAAGAATGGCTTCGGCTCAATGCAAATGGACATATAGGCAAGCAAGACAAAGCAGATGTACTTTAATTCTGTTTTATTTACCAAGAGAATAATCTTCAGATTGAGAAATGTAGCATACAGATCAAAAATTTATAATGACCTCTTCTTGGATATTCTGTAAGTTTTTCTCAGAAATCCAAAGAAACTGGAAAAATCTCAGTGAGTCAAGATTAGTAAACCAATGGATTAATTTTTAAGCAGGAAAAAGGGAGCATGGTGAAACATGCCAGATTGTTCTCAAACCTAAGCCTTAATTTAGGTTCAAGTTTCATTATGTTCCATATTAATGATTTCTTATACTTAATCATCTCCAGAAACTCATCATTCTGCAAGATGAAAAATTGACTCTGAAACCCTCACTTCTTCAAATCATTTCCCACCTCAAATACAAGGTTTTATCATATCCCTGAGCCATCTATTCCTTTCCCTTCTCTGCTTCTTTTTATGCATTGTCTCCTCTAATAGGTGGTGAGTTCTTTGAGGGCTAGGCCTTCCTATCCCCAACATTTAGCACCCAGTAGGTAGGTTGTTAATATATATTTACTCATTCTAACTCTGATGATGGTATCCCTGTGATCCAACTGATAATTTTTTTTTGGAAAAGCTCATTACATCTGGCATTGTGCTCTCTAAGGGTCCTGCCTATAGCAATGGCCAAAGTGGTAGCAATCTTGGCATCATTTTCCATACCTCCTTCTCAGAGCACAACATTAAATATGAAGAAACCCATCTAGTTTGTAAGATATTAGAAATTCTCTCTCCCTGATACTGCGGTCCTGAGCATTAAAATGGTATAGGGTAATCCATATATTAAGCTTGTTTCTACCTAGTAACATACTACCACTTTCATATTTATCACCACTTTGAAAAATTTCTACAGCCTACATAGCCCATGTTGCTGATTCTCATATTCAAATTTTACAACCAGTTATAGATTTCCAAAATTTTGAGAGCACTGGGGACATTTGTGAATTCGATGAACCCAGTGTTTGCCAGTTAATAGCAAGTACTCGTCTTGTAACCCCTGTGCCTCCCAAGTAATAGTAAAAGCCATAGGCAGGTGAGGATATGAGTTTAGATCTGTGATTTAGAAGACCAAATACTTGCAGAATAAACTGAAAAGGGTTTAAAAAGTAATCAATCTCTCATCACTAACATTATTCACTCACTATTCTTCCTAACATATCTGTTACCTGGTATTTCATAATAAAAGAACTTCATAAATCTCAGCAAGGATCATTTTTTGTAACTGATAAGATCTAAAGATGGTGTGAAGCATGCTATATTTCGCTATGGTACCCTTCTAGACCTTAAAGTAGAATTCGTTCTCAAGTGTCCAGTATGTCTGTGATGTATTCCAGGTAATGATTCAAATATGTTGCCTCTGTAATTTAAATTATCATTTAAGTAACCTCCTTAAAAGCAAAATGAATTTCAGTCTTGTTTTTCATTGACACCATGTTCACATGGATTGTAAAGGTCCTAACTGGAATCAAACCTAAGGCTCTACTGATCCAAAATCTAGTATTTTTTCTACTATTCATTCCATATTGAATCAATATGGGAATTATATGAATTCATAAATGTTATAGGCTGTACTCTATCAGAAGATTCTGTCAGGTCAAAATATCTATACTAATTCCTTGATTTTGTAAGATACTGGCACCAGTTTATGCCTATTTTTTCTCTCTGATGGTACTTCAAATGATGATAATGTTGATGATAATAATACTAATCATAATCATGATAATACCTAGCATTTATATAATAACTATTATGTGCCAGGTGCTGTGCTAAAAGCTTTACATATATTAACCCATTGTATCCTCACAATTATGGGAAGTAGGAATTATTATTCTCGTTAAGAAAAGTAAGAAAAATAGAGATTAGGTGCTTTGCCCAAGGTCACACACATAGTCAGAGTCAATTAACATTTTTTAAGCACCCAAGAGTGCATTGGGTATTCTGGGAGGACTTTTACCTTTGATGTGAGGACTTGCCAAATCCTTTTCAGGGCTTCTCACTTACCTTTGATGTCTACTTTTCACTCAACTCTAACTTGTGGCTCCAAAATGCTATATAGCATGCTTAGTGGTCATACCCCAGTAAAATCATCGCTACTGCCTGAATAAACCAGGTTGAGGGTAAATAAGAGCCCTCAAAAACATTGATTACTTAGGGAGATGCCTATTCCAAACCTGTGAAGACTTCCCCAGGTGGAATTGGTTGATAATAACAATTTTTTCCCAAAACCATGATGGTGGCTGAAACTTATAGCTTGATGAGACATCAAACATGCCAAGGTCATTTCCTTCATCTTGGGGATATTTCCAGTCTTACTGACTTTAATCTTGCTGCTGGACTTCAATGATTCTGGAAAAGAAAATGAGGCCAATGACTTGTAACTCTGCCTCACTTAAATCCTATGCATGCACAAGTCAAGACATCACTCAATGATGTTTTGGTTCTCTGTGAAAGCTAAAGATAAAAACAATAACAATATTCTAGGTACTGTGCTATGCACTGTAATTACAAAGACATAAGACCATTCCTGCCCGTGAGGAAGTTATAATTTCTAGTGGGGAAGAAAACACACAAAACGAAGATGTAAAGGGGATGGTAAAATTATCCAGAGTAGGGGCATGATTATTTTGAAGCTCAGGTAAAAAGGAATCTAAAATTTTAGTTTCCACTTTGAAATTATCTTGCACAATTATGAGATTTTAGAAATGATAAGATCCAGAAAAGTAGCTGAGGAGGAAATAATGATAATTCCCTGGGTGTCATCCTTAAAGGGTGGAGGATCTAGGAAGAGCTCTTTACATCCATCCTCTATCATAGTGGTTCCCAAACTTTTTTGGCCTACCGCCCCCTTTCCAGAAAAAAAATATTACTTAGCCCTCTGTAAATTAATTTTTTAAAAAGTTTAATAGCAATTAATAGGAAAGATAAATGTGCCTGTGGCCATCACCGCTCCCCTGGATCACTGCAGCACCCACCTGCAAGGGGTGGTGGCACCCACTTTTGGACTCACTGCAGTCTACCCTCTTAAATCAGAGGGAAGAAGAGTCCCCAAAGGCAAAGAATGTTGAGAAGGTGTGAGTTTCTGACTTGCTTTCTTCTTACAGAATGAATTTCTGGAGATGATGAAGAGAAGGAAAATAGTTATATGGGAACTAATGTGGAGAATTACTTCATTTCATCATTCCTATTAAGTATCTGAAGCTATATTTAAACTCACTAATATGTTTATAGAAATAATTGCCTTCATCCAGACAATGTATTTGTGTCCCACAGGGCCTCTGTAATTGCCAACAGTTACTTCCATGATCATTATTATCAACATTTCTATCATTATTATTATTATTATTTAAAAAAGCATACCTACTATGTCTAAGGACATTTAGTGGCCAAAGATGCAATATGCTAGCTTTTGATATTCCCTGCCCTGTAAAATATTGACCAATGTAAAAAAAATCAATGGGGAAGATATCAAGTTTGTTACAATTACCCCTAAATTCTTTTTTCCTTCTGGATTACAGTAACTATGGATTTTGTTAAAGATATTATTCTTAAGTATTAGACCCCCTGACCAAGATTTTCTTACCTTTTTTTCTTCATTTTCTTACCTCTCCTCTTTTCATCACTTTTGTCTTTTAACCAACTCATTAGGCTATTCTTTCTATGTTGTTATGCACAGTACAGCTTCATTTAAGTTTTCTGTGTTGTTTCTTTATTAATAATAAAGCAGATGAGATTTATTTAGTTATAAGAGAGACAACATTGTGTAGAAGGAAGACTATATATGGAATCTAAACAAAGACATATATTAGCTCTGTGGCTATGGATAATTCATGGAACCTTCAGCATCTGAGGTAACTCTTGAAAAATATTTGAGCTATTGACTAAAGGAAGAAATTTCCATTTGCAAGGTCTCCACACCAATGAAATCAAAGTGTCAGTGCTGATTTTACATGAAATGGTAAGTTAAATTATTGAAATTACAGATTGCTTTGCCAACTCTGTCCAACCCCCTCCAAAAACAAACAAAAAAGGTGATTTTGATAGATTTCAAAATTTTATTTTACTTATTTCTCAAAGAGAAAATTCAAAATAGGAAACTGATAATTAGGAATCCATTGTGTTATGTATGTGATGAACTAGAAAACAAGTTATAAAAATGGAAACTGGCTAATCAGATAACAGGAAATAAAATTCACTAATGTCTCAAAAATCTTCAGGGTTACAAAGAGTTTTACACCCATATCAAAGAAATAGTAAGTGGGGAAATGAGAACATTTATCCATTCTTATATTCAATAATCACTTATCATCAATTGAATTTATTCAGACCTAAATGAGAATTCAAGGTGAGAGGTTCTTCAAATGGAATTTTTAATTCCTCTGCTTATCAAAGCTATTATCATGAAATGTATTCATCTGAAGTACAACTACTGGCCTGTTCCTTCATGGTTCATAACATTCCTAAACAAATAATACTGTGACAAAGTCAATGAAATGAAGCTCCTGAATATACAGTAGAAACTACTGTAATTGGATAACTCAATGTTCCTTACAAAGGATGATTTTCCCCCTTCTTTAGAAAACACGACCTCAAATGCCCCCTCTATATGACTAAAAAGGAGCAGCCCATGGCAGAATCAAATGTTCTCAGCTTTATTAATGGCCAATTCAGTCACACTGGTTGATTTTATGGAAATTAGATGCTAATGTGGGGTTGGTAATGCCTAGTCAGTACAACCATGTGATATGAACATACAATATTATAACAGAAAACTGTCTGGATTAATTTGACAATTAAAAATCTCTCTAAAACATTTAACAAGCAGTTTGTCATAAACCATATTATACATATTCATCACTTCTCAAGGTATGCTAAATATATTTTTCTAACAAACCCTTTAAGGAATTAGTAGAAAAGTATTATTTACTTTATTAGTCCCTATTTCCAAGTCTGGTTCAATTGACATGTCTCACTAGTTTGTACTGAGAGCCCTTTATTGGCCAAACTCATTCTCAATATGTTTATATTTGAAATGCCTGAAAGAGGTGTTCAGAAGGATGAATACACAAAAGGTGGAGAAGGTCTATCATATATGTTTCACATATCCTCCACCGTATCACTATTTTGTTTTTGTTTTTTAGCTTAGGTGAGAAAGCTCTTACCATGCAATAAGGACTCAATTTTCCTGGGGTACTGAATGGTTAGGTGACTTTCCCAGGATCATATCTCTAGTATGTGGCAGAGGCAGGCTTAGATTGTGAATTCTGTGAGAGGAGGAACTACTGTTTTTTTCCTTTGTATCCACAGTGCTTAACATAGTTCCTTGTATAAGAGGTGCTTAACTAATTCTGCTTATTGACTTTACTATCACATTCATAGTTCAGCAGCACTAGGGTCCATGACTACATTATAATAACATCAATCAATCAATCAATCAATCAATCAATCAATCAATCAGTCTTTCTGTCTATTTGTCTGCCTGTCTGTATATCTATCTATCTACTTAAAATATCCTTATTCAAATACATACCTGAATTGCTTTGTCCAAGTTGAGGATAAAATGCATCAGATGAATTTGACTGAAGATTTGTTTGATTTATTTTTCTGAGGACTGAAGAAATAAAAATTGAGAGGAATAAAAACATTTTGAGTCATTGTAGCCTTTGTCATGATCCCATCCTAACAAATGATTAATTAGGAATTAATCCAATTGGAGAGTTGAGGTATAATAACTTCACTGTCAAACTATATCTTAAATTTGTCTGCTAGGAGTCATTAAAAGTACATCTACTTAGTAATCTTCAAAATTTACAATAACAGCTTTTTGCTTTGAAGTCAATACAAGCGAAATGTGAGAACATAAAGCTAGAATATTGTTCTGAAATTTCAGAAATTTATATAAAGATATATGTTTTTTGGGTATAGGATAATCACATAGTTCTCAAAGCTTCCTCACAACAATATTTGAAAATATCCTGCTGATATCTTTAGAGTTTAGAGGCATTTCTTCCTTGCCACAATGGAATGAAATAGTTGACTAATGCCCACTGACAATCCCTTGGTCAATTAAATATGACCAATTCATATATGAGGTAATGTTACATTGTTGTTTGGTAATTTTGACACCTTTTAGATTTGAAAAATACAGTGACATAAAAGGAAAAGTAAATTATTGGGGATCCAGAGTAATAATGTCCAGACCCATCTCTGCAACCTATAACTGAATATTCTTGGAAAAATTATTTAGCCACTCTAGAACTTAGTTTTCTAATCCGGAAAAAAGAAGAGGTTGGACTCAATGATCACTAAAGTCTGTCATATGTGAAATATAACATAATGCTAAACTGAGCAATGTTAATTTTCATGAGTCCTTTTCTTCTCTGAGCAAGATATTATTAACAGGGACATGTGACCTGATAAGAAAGGATGGGTCAAATGGCACTGCTTCTGGCCAGAAGTCTCTAAATTGAATATGCAACAAATTTTTATAAGCAGAGAAAAAAGAATAGAACAGAGATCATATCTTTGGTTATGGGATTGGTAACATCATGGGTTGGGGAAAGAAAGTGGGTATAGCATAGTTGGAAACCATCACTCTTCATTTATTAGGAATGTTTTTTGTGAATTTTGTGCATTCCAGCTACATCCTGAAGTTACTAATAAGGACCCAAATATGTAGACTTACTGGCGACAGGGGGGTTAGACAAGATCATCTTTAAAAAAAAGATAGTGCAAGGTCAGTTATTCAAGTTTCTCGAGAATTCAACTTTTCAGGAAATGCTGATATAGTGTTTTATGAGAACATTGAGAATATACTTTTTCTTAAAATAATAGCAATTATGAAAAAGCTTATGCCTTTGTTATATAACTTCAGAGAGAAAGAGAGACAGAGAACATTTGGATGCATGAGCTTCTTCATTCAAAGACAGAAAAGAGGATTAGGCTTATTACATAGACTACAAAATATGGTTACACTTACAGAGTAAAATAAAATATAAAATCAATACTGATTTTCAAAGATCCTTCTCTGTTCTAAATTCTATGATTCTAATCCCAGGAATTCATGAAACTTATGAAAACACATTTGCTTTGACATCTCAATGGTTAGAGTTTATTTCAAAGATCTTTTTTTTGGCCTCAGCTTATAACTTATTTAATTGTAGAAGAACTTAATTTAATTTCTTTAGAATTAATTTTCTATTAAAAATGTATCCTGTTAAACAACTTAAGTTATACATGAAGATCAGAGTTCTTGGTAAAAGTGCATTGCTTCCCCTGAAATTGAGATTATATTTCTGTACTTTATAAGCACAACATGAAATCTTACTGCCCAGTAATTATTTGTCTTCTTTCATCAGAAACAGATTGTTTTGGAGGTTTTTTGACACTAACAATTTAAGTTTTGTTGTTACTAGGCAACTTGTACAAGGCAAATGATATGAATGTGCATTTTCATTTTACTTTTGTTTCCAGTGGGAAATTTTCTTTCAAACAATTTATTTTAGACTCCTATTTTATCTTGTTTCATCTCTTTTCTTAGAGAAAGAGAAAGGGGGAGGAAGAGAGAGAGAGAGAGAGAGAGAGAGAGCTTAAAGGACTTGCTCTTTTTTCAGTTATAGTTGTAGCTAGTTGATTCATTTGAATACACAGGGAATTTGTGTGATGGTAAATTAAAAGAATAATTATGGTTCAGAGTATAGAATAAGAATAACCATTTTAGTGAGGATAAGTGAATATTCAATTCACTCATCTACTCAGGATATTAACAAAGGAATTTTTGGATAATTATTTAAAAAAAAACCTAGAGTTACATTCTTAAACCTATTTTAGAACTCATTTCTGTTTTGTAACTGGCGGCCTCTCTCCTCGCCTTGAGTCTTACCTTTCCATTCCCCCATTTGGGTCATTCAAGAATTCTATGATTGTATAAGACTAAAACTTTGAATCATTCAGAATTTGATTAGACACTTCCAATTTTGTTAGTAGAGATAAATGGTTGAAAGGAAAAGAAGCTAAGCAGGGAATATACTCTGTAGTGTAGGTAAAATGCCTTATATTCACTAAGTGCGAGAGTTTCAAAGGAAAAATCTCTGGGGTGGTATCACTGCAGGGATTCCTGAGCAGCCCTAATAATCAAAACTCTCTATGAATAAATTGCTAGGAAGAAGTGAAAACCTGAGGAGCTGCTGGATTTAACAGTGATGGCATTCCCTCCTGATTTTTCCCTATAAGAATAAATGCACCTTGAAGAGCCCAAGTGAAAATATAGAATGGTAAAAGATTTACATTTAATCTGTTCTCCTATCACTATCTGCCCTTGACATTGTCTCTGGAACCATTTTCTCTCCCAGAGAGACTATTCTGTTCTGATGTTGGTAGTATTTTTCATACTACTGTCCTTTTCCTTTAAGATGCAAAGGTATTTTGTGATGAAATAAATTTATTTTCATAATCTATTCCAGAGAGCCCCAAAATATCACAAATACAAATGCCCTTCATGTAATTTTGAACTATATTCTATTATTCATTTAGATTTCTGTATTTCATTTTCCCAAAATTATTCACATACCTAAAACACCTAGGGGATTACACTGAGTAGATTATGAAACTGAAATATAAAAAAATACAAAAATTCCTATTTTTTAAAATGTGGTGATGAGAAGACATAGAAGAACTTTAAAATGTATACATAAACAATATGTATATGAATCTTTGTACATATATAAACTTACATCTATTGTATATAAGCATTTATATATATTTATATACAAGGATGCATGTGTGTGATCCCCTAAACCTCACCTCAGTGGGAGCTGGCTACTTTAGTTCTCCTTTCACCACTAGTAAATATTCTAACTCCACTTTTTTGCCCTACATCTAACCCTAGATGCACTTCCTTTGTATACTTTCCCCACCTTTTTCTCCACCTATATAAGGTCTAACTCATTCTTGCAAATCAATTATTTCAATTAAAAAAAATCCTAATAATAACTTACTCCTACATATTCTTTTCAGGAAGTTTTATCTCTGAAAGAGAAGACAGATGACACCCTAATTCAATTTCCATGAATGCTCTTGTCTTCTCTTCATAATAGGACCAGGTTTGAATTTTTACCCTTTTACTTGCCCTTACTCTCAGGAGAAAAGATATTGTAGCTAACCTACAATGTAGTGGTTCCTTTATTTCTGAGAGTAGGCAATACTTACTATTTAGATAGTAATTGTCAATTACTACCTGCTAAAGAAAGTTTTCTAAATACACTCTAACATACTCTTATTATCCATTTCCCTGAAAAGGGTCACATAAACCTTGAGCAAGTATTCTGGTAGCAATAAGATAGAGATATAGCAATTGGGCAGCTAGAACCTGAGTTCAAATCCAGTCTTAGACACTTAATTCCTGTGTGACCCTGGGCAAGTTACTTAATCCTGTTTGCCTCAGTTTCTTCATCTGTGAGCTGGACGAAGAAATGGAAAACCACTCCAGTATCTTTTCCATGATACCCCCCAATAGGTTAATGAAGAATTAGACATGACTGAAATG
The DNA here is from genome assembly GCF_016433145.1 of Gracilinanus agilis. Taxonomy (NCBI): domain Eukaryota; kingdom Metazoa; phylum Chordata; class Mammalia; order Didelphimorphia; family Didelphidae; genus Gracilinanus; species Gracilinanus agilis. The sequence goes on along the minus strand of NC_058132.1, from coordinate 549,174,106 downwards.
ACTCAACAACAAATAACAATTGGACCTGTGAGTTCATTGGATTTAAGGAAATTTGCTTTACTAATACAAAATGCTTAAACTCTGAAAAGGTCTCTATAGGTAAAATGAGGATAATAACATTTAACTTACAGGATTGATATAAAGATCAAATTAAATAGCAATATGAAGCATTTTGTAAGCTATTTATAAATCATACTAATTCATCCTAAAGTTCTATCCTATTGAGATATAAATGGGATCCCAATGTGTTAATTATATCTTGCAGAAAAATTTAAAAATTATGACATCCAAAAATATTTTTGTGCCTAAAAAGTGAAAGATTAAACCACGCTATCTGTACTTTTATCATAGTCATTGATAAAAATAATGACTGTAGCAGTGGGGCCAAATTCAGAGGAATTTCTATAAGGTCAATATCTAATCATTAACTTTCAGTGTCTTGAACTAGGAATTCCAACAATTCTAAAATGAACTATTTTTATTATCATTCAAACCACATCTTTCTATGCTGCCCAACAGAGTATTTTGACTGAATTTTGCTAAATGCTTTGCTTCAACAATGAACCCAAGGTCATTATTCCTATAAAATTTTTCTGATCTGACAATATGTTAACACAGATAAAAAGGAAATGTGTTTATTATTCAGTGACCTATCCTTGATGAAATCTTGCTGAATTACATTAATTTAAGTTTCCTTTTTGTTCTCACAATTAGTATCTTTAATAATTCACTCCAGTATCTTACTGGGATTCAAGGAGGGCAATAATTTAATGAATTTAACTTAAAAATTAGTATATTTATCCATATCTAATCCTACTTGAACTTTACTATTTTCCATTGACTATAAATAGTATGGCCACAATCATATTTGCATGTTCTTCCAGTTCCCTGTGATGTAGTTTATCAAAGTCTGGTGATTTGAACTCATTGAAAGAAGCTAGATGATTTATTACTATTTTCTCATTTATCTTGTGTCTCCATTCTCAGCAAATATTTTTTCTAAGTCAGAATAAGGTTATTTTGGGAGGTAAAAAATTCTAATACAAAATAAGAATAAATAGTTTTGTTTTCTTGCCATTATCCATCAGCATCATTCCTTTCACCTTAACCATCTCTCACTTCTTCGTCCGCTCTATTGTCTGTGGCATAGCTAAAAACAAACAAAAATAACAGCATCATAAATAACCAATAAACAACCTTGTCCCTATTCATTCTGTGCCATAGCTTGTTTAGGACTTTAGCTTTCCTAACATTGATAGTGAACCACACAATTCTGTAGTATTCATACTGAGTTACATGTAATATAGTTTTTTATTCTTTTTGTATATCTATTTTTAGATTTTTTATCTTTCATTTTTGTCACTTCCATTTCTTAGTATAAGCCACGTCTCCTTCCAGAGAGTGATTCTTCATAATTTCATTTAAAAATAAGAAGTGGTTCAGCAAAACTAAGCAGGTCTATGATTATACACATTTATAGTCTCCCTCTTTAAAAAGGAAAGGGATGTATTCTCATCTCTTTTGGGGGATTATTTTGGGTATTATAATTTTATAACATTCTGTTTTATTTTTGTAATGTAATTTGAGACCTCCTATATATGGTCAATAGTTTATAATTCTTTAAGAACTAATTGTTCATATTTCTTGAATTTTTTAAATTTGCACTAACCATGATTTTCTAATGGAGTCATGTTACTATTGTTAAATATTACCTTCTTTTCTTTCTTATTGAAATAAATTTATTTTACCATTAGTATTTTGTTGATAAGAACCTTCCGCACCTCTTGAGCAATATACAAAAATAAAAGAGGTCAAGGTATCCAGTTTTTACTTTCTCTGATATTCATTCATTCAAAATTCTGTGTGTGCTTCTGACAATATCATTCATTCATAAGATCTAAAAATAAACATTATTTCAACATCAAATATGTGTAGTAAATATTTGATGGACCAATTAGATAGATTTATGCTAAAGGAAAGCAAGTTTTAGATTCAAAGAGAGGTAAACTATTTTTTCCCCAACATATGAGCCTAAAGAATATGTGTTTAGCAGCAACAGTTTGGTTATTCTACATCTGTTCACTTCAAATATGCAGGAGTTATAGAGAGTGGAGAATCTTTGAATAATCCCTGTTTCACATAATCATACTAAAAAGACTACCAAACAAAATGGGTCTACTCCCCAAACCACCAAACCAATAGAAGTAAAGTTCATAAAATTTCACTGGCCATCATTCACATCAACAGTTGCTATGATTGATGAAATCTAATATGCTAGTTTTCTGTAATAAAGCTGCAGATCAAGCACCCAACTAATACTTTTATTTAAATTCCCTATCCTCTTACCAGGTTCCCCTCTTTACAGAATAAATTAAGATACTACTGTGACAAGCTACTAGTCACTTGAGGTAGTCATTACTCACTAACTCTGGTCAAATGATCTTCCAATTATCTCCCTTATCAACAGGTGTAACTTGTTCTGTAACTCAATGCCTTTTCTTCTATTTAAGATTCATATCTTCATTCATAATACTTTTAGCTGTGGCATAGCTGAATAGCTATGCCTTATAGCCCAAAGGTATGTCTGTTATAACATGTGTACCAGAATGTACACACTTAGAGATTAAGCACACACACAGATGCACACATGCATGCACTCAAATGCACTTTCCTCAAAATCCAAAAGGTTAGTTGAGATAACATAGACTGGTTCAGAAGAAAGTATAATTTTTGATCGATTTGTGTAAATGATTATTAATTGCTTTACTGTACATATAGAAGATGGATGTTAATGGGAAAATGGACATGTGACTTAAAAAGTAGTAATGACTGAGAGAAAGACAAAAATGGAGCCTAGAAATACAGAAGAGAAATTGAACTAACCTTATAATTTTTCCTAGAGTTGAGAATAACAGAACTTTTTATTGGAATTTTTCGTTGATCTTTCTAGGCATAGTTATGCAGACCAGTATCATGGAATTAGTGTAGCAAAAAACACTAAACTTCATAATGTAGCTCTACTTAGCAATAGTGCATAAAGGACAGAAGTATAAGAAAATTACTGAATTCAGGACTATTGATAACACCTAAAATTAGTCATTGCTAACCCTTTGAACTTGGGAGTTGCAAGTTACTTGTTAAAGAATATATAATGCCCGATGGATGTCTTTGTTTTTAATAAAACTTTATTTTAATACATTAATGCAAGTATTATTGTTAAGTAAGGACTCAGTGCATTTCTGTTTGCCTCAGTGGTAGAAACAATTTCATAGGATTCTGAATGGGACCAAAAGTCAAGAGAAATATGATCCCCTAGAAAAAATGGCTTGTCAGGCTTTGGACATCTCTGAAATATTCTGTGTTGGGGGTATAAGGGGAAAGGGAAAAGTGGGTGAGGAATTTGGATGTACGATTTCATTAGTAAAAGGAATTCCCACTGAAGAATTTCCCTCTCTCAGTGCAGATTGGAAATGAATCTTCAAGTTATATACTTAGAAAGAGATGCCTGGAATATTAAAGGGACACTAAATCTATCAATGAATTAATAATTCCAAAAATATTTATTATAGCTTCCTACATACTAGACACTGTACTAAGCACAGCGGATACAAAAGAAAGATAAAAAGAGTCTATATTCTCAAAGAGATTTCTTTCTAATGGGGGAAACAACATGTAAATAACTAAGTGAATACAAAATATACAGAATAGATAGAAAAATATTCTCAGGAAGGTGCTAGGACCAAGGAAATATAGAAAAATACCCTTGTAGGAAATAGATTTTTCATATGAGACTTGGTAGAAGTCAGGGAAAATAAGAGGAGGAAATGAAGGACATTCTAGCTCAATGAGGGGCCAGTGCAGAGGCACAAAGAAGTTCCTGTGTGAAGAGGTAAGGAATAGAAATTTGGGAAGTATACCTATATTTTAGAGTCCACCAAGGGAAGTAAGGTATAAGAAGATTGGAAAAATAGTTAAGGAATGTAATTATGAAGATATATAAGGGCTGAAGAGAACTTTGATCCTATAGATAATAGAAAGTCACTAGAATGGATTTAGTATCTCTCTCTCTCTCTCTCTCTCTCTCTCTCTCTCTCTCTCTCTCTCTCTCTCTCT
>NC_058132.1:549153619-549169621 GCF_016433145.1 Gracilinanus agilis | reverse complement strand
TCTCTCTGTCTCCCTCTCTTTCTCTCTCTCTCTCTCTCTCTCTCTCTCTCTCTCTCTCTCTCTCTCTCTCTCTCTGTGTGTGTGTGAATGGCTTGCTGATTTGGAGAATGATAGTTATCTCAAAAGTATTAGGGAAATTTAAAGAGGAAAATTGGAGGGGTAGAGGATACATAATGAATTGTGTTTTGGTTATGTTGAGTTTTAGAGAACTATAGGGCGTCTAATTCAAGACATCTAAAAGATAGTAGATGATATGGGACTTAAGTTCAGGAGAGAAAATAGGGTTGGATTTATACATCTGTGAATCTTTGACATAGAGATGGAAATTAAACGCATAGAAGCTGATTATTTCACTAAGTGAGATAGTATAGAGAGGAAAAGAGAAAAAGGGACAGTGTAGAAAATTAGAGCGTCACCCACAATAAGTGAGAATGAGAGATGGAGGCGTAAAACAATGAGAGAATAGTATTGGGAGAAAATAAATCAGTCAAGAAAAAATATTCAGAAGGCGAAGATAGTCATCTGTTTCAAAGCCTGTAGAGAATTTAAGAATAAAGATTGAGGGAAAGCCACTGAATGTGTCAACTAACAGATCATTCATATCTTTAGAGAGAAGAGTTTAAGATGAATAATAAGGCTGGGAATCATATTATAAAGAGTTTAGAAGCAACTGAAAGGACAGGATTGGAGGCTTTATCAAGGGCTTAAATGAAAAGAAGGAGAAATATGTAATGATTTCTATATTGTTAGACTCAGATGAGAGATTGTCAAGGATGGGGATGATATGGATATAATTTTAAGGTTAAAGAAGAGATCAGAAGATATTTTAAGATTTTAGGATTTAAGATTAGAGAGGAAGTGGAGATGATGGGGGGAGAAATCTATTGGAGAAGATAGAGGGAGATAGGATCATAGAAGAGACAGCCTAGTCAAGCAGACGTTCTATATTATCATCAAAGACTAGCTTAAAGGAGGAAATAGTGTCTGAAGACGTGAATAATTTGAGATGAGGAGAGGAGTGAGTTCTCAGCAAATGTCTTCATTATTTTCCTGTGAAGTATGAGATGAAATTACCAGCTAAGAGAATGCTGGAAGGCTATCCTGAAGGAGACTTGGGCAAAGACATGAAATTTTCAATAGTCTTTGTGGAGAAAAGGATAGTGAATTTACTAGAGAAGAGTGGAATGATTGCATGGCTACAATTTTGAATTGGTTGAAATTAGATAAAACAAAACTGAAGTTGACCTAATCAGCTTGCTTTATGATTTCTTTGTGCATCATTCAGTGACATATGAATGAGATTGAAGGATGTTGATAGAAAGGATTCACATAGGCAATATGTATAAGACATAGGATCTGAAACCAGATTTTCCTGACTCTAAGACCAGCTGTAAATCCATGATGCTTCTCTACTTAAAATAAATATAAATATAAATATATATATACATATATATATCCAAAAAGAAATATATATATATATATATATATATATATATATATCCAAACTAGCTACTCATGCTTATGCACATTTAATTTTTTAAAAGAAATGTTATAATGTGTGTTCTTGCTGATTTCTACTCATAGATACAGTAAAAATTTCTAACTCTACTCCCTCTTAGGAAAAAACTTTACCCCATGGAGAAAACAATGAGGCATATTTTTGAATAATTACTGGTTTTTTAAAAAAATTAAATTACTTCAGAGCAATTAAGGAAAATGAAGGTGAATCACTCAAATGCACAGTAGGTTTGTTGTAATGAACATCTATTATATTTTTCCAGCAGTGTAATAGAGGTCAGATGGTATTGAACATAAAGTACACAGTAGGATTACACTAATTAAATGCTGACCTACCAATCAGAATACAATAATGAACCCTGTAATCTTGTATTTTTCACCTGAAGCAAGACTTACTTCTCTCAGCCTACAGATTCTCTAGCAGAGCATTCAGTTTTAAAGACAGCAAGTTGCTTTAACCTGATTTGCCATTTATAAAAAGAGCTTTCAGGTAGGTTCGATGAATCCTATGAACAGAACGGATAGCTTATAATTCCCAATTAATAAGTGAGAAATGCTTGCACTTGCTTTCCTGTTAACCAGCTTGGCCATATACAAATACGATACCCCTGATTCATGTTTGATATACTGGTTTGTTTAGTGGCAGATGAAGTGTGAAAGTTAGAAGTGTTTTATTTTGAAACTTTCTATAAAAAGACTTCATTAGTATAGTATTCCCTGTTCTTTATTTCAAGGCCTGTACTTATATACTTCTTTTTTTTTTCTTTTCTCTAAATAGCAATGGAATATAGACTCAACAAATATAATATTCTGAATATCAAGTATGTCTCAATTTCTGTTTTGTCTAGCCATTTTTATAATAATAGCACTGGAGTAAATGTCCTTTTCTGTTTTTGACCACTTATATAGTATGTTTATCAAGTTAAGAACCTAATGAAAGTGCATGATAAGACTGAAATTTCATTGTTAAAATGCAAGAAAAGTTTTTTAATGTAATTTTATTGGATTTATCTATGAATATCTCTGCTGGATCCTAACTGAATATTTATGTTTTCAAAATGAATTAATGAACCAAATTACAAACATTTAAATTATTCATGGAGTGTATTTTTTATGACTGACTTACATGAAATCTAGAGGATTATATTTTGATAAGGTTTCTACATTGAATCAAAGACTAATTTTTCATTAATTCATTTGTTCATTCAATTCACTAGTAAGATCTACTCTATTGAGGGCACTTTGCAAGGTTTAAGGATATAAAGAAAAAGTGGAAAAATAGTTCCTCCTCTCAGTGAATTAACCGAATCAGATATCAGTTAGGAACAGATATATTCATTACTAGAGAGGTAAAAAATAAATAAAACAGACTCCCTACCCCACCAAACTCTCCAAAACAAAAGAGGAATTACAAAAACAAAACATGTTTTCCTCTAAAATATTCTTAGGAAATGGATATCCTCGCAACTCTGGAAAGTCAGGTTATCTCATTCACATTATTTTATGAAGGACAGCATCAGATTAACTGATAGATGGATAGATGAACTCTAAAGTCAGTCTCAAGATATGTGGGAACTTTTTGACTTGGATCTCTCTCCTTTTTCCTCCCAGAGAAAAAGTAGGCATATACTACTCAGAGTAGCCTCCCTTTCTTTTCAAATGAATCCTATAGCTATTAAAATCCATGTGAGAACATAATACAGTCTCAAGTCAGGTACACAAAGTTCAACTGAACTCAGCAATATGTTCCCAGGGTCTGTATGACCCAGTAATATTCAATGTTTTTTCTTCATCTACTTGATAGATACTTCTTATATCCTTGTGCTGCTTAGGTACCAAGTCAAGTCTTATCTACCTGCCTATGGTCATTGTTACATTCTTGTATACAGTTTTAAAGTTGAGAATTGACAGATTTCAAATAATACAAGTTCTGGGGATGAAGGATCCTTTCAAGTTTTGCCTCAACCAGCCTTTACAGATCTCATTTTTGCTACCAAAATTTTCATTAAGGGAGAACACCATTCTTCATTCTGATACTCTAAAAGATGTACTCAATATTTAAGAATTAATATATACTTCTTATCTATAAAGAGTTGTCATTCCATAAACATGCAAGCTCCCTACACTAATGAAAATTAAATCCCTCTCCCCTTTGGTAAATTGTTTTTATAGTGTTCCATGCCTCTCAAATTCGCATCCTGCTGACTAACATTCTAATCCTGAGTCTCTCCAAATGCAGCTTGAACTGTCTTCAGGATACAGAAATATGGTATGTGAAGTGATATATCTTGATAAATAATCCAACTTGAAAAACCCTTTTAGTACAGGTTTAAAAGATAGGTATCATTACACCAAAGGAAGGTGTTAGGGCAAGATATTAGTGAGTAGATACATACGTAAATTTTGCAAAATCTTAGACATATTATAGATTTTAGTGTCTGCTTAATTCAATCTGAAAAGGAAGGTTTTTAACAATATACCTGCCAAATTGTATCCTTTGCTTGAAGACATCCTACTATTTCTCATGGCAGTCCATTCTGTTTTTTGGTTAGTTCTAATTATAGAAGGGTTTTCATGACATCAGGTGACATCATTGTAACTTTTACCTCATGTTTCCCTTTGGGATCAAAATTAGCAATTCCAATATATTTTCTGCATTCTAGTCCTCAAATCCTTGAAGGCAGCTATCACATCTTGGCTGTTTTCTTTTCCTCATTCAGGTTAAACATTCCTAGTTTCTTCAACAGATCCCAAGTGTATATAGTTCAAGGCATTTAACCATCATTGTTGATGACTTCTGAATACTCTCCAACTGATCAATCATTCCCAAAATGTGGAACCTACAGTGCAATACAGTATTTCTAATTTACTTTGACTAGGCAGAGAGCATTGGGCCCAGAACCTATTAATTCCTAGAAATAATGACTCTTGAAGGCAAACTGAGATGGAAAAGGATGGAAAAGTGAGGAACATCCAGCTACTGATACCAACCAATAATTTCTCTGAAATTAATAGTATGAGAGAATATCCTGGAGCATTTAGTAGTTAACAGACTTGTGCAGAGTCACGCAGCAAGTATATATCAAAGGACTTGAACCCAGGTCTCCTTGACTTCAAAGCTAACTATATCCACTATGGCGTGCTGCCTCTTTGGAGCTAAAATTTTAAAGTGTCATTAGATTTTTTTGTGGGGGAGGGGAGGAAGAGGTAGGAATGAGCTATGATATCATTGTATATGAATTAACAAAATAAATATATTTATTAAACTCTTACTATATAACAAACAGTGGGGATGCATTTTTTACGTGATAATATCCCATCTTAAGGAGCTCACATTTTAATTTAGGGAGACAACACATATAGGAGTTGCAATGTGACTATAAATGCAAGCAGTCCTTACAATTCTATAAAGCAGTGCTCTGGTAGATTTTTAAAAATGGCTCTCTGGGAAAACAAAAACAAAAACATAGTAGATAGATAGATAGATAGATAGATAGATAGATAGATAGATAGATAGATAGATAGATAGATGCATAATGAGGCATTTTAAAGTTTAATTTGTATTATTTATCTTTTTCTCCATCATTTTCTTAAACCCAGTTTTGTTGTTGTTGTTGTTCAGTCATTCAGTCATGTTTGTACCTTCCCATTATATATATATATATATATATATAGTGTGTGTGTGTGTATGTGTGTGTGTGTGTGTGTGTGTGTGTGTGTGTGTGTGTGTGTTATGTTCTTCTATCCTCCAGTAACTCCTGAAATCTGCCCAAGGTCATATTCCTTGCTTCCATCATACTATCTATACATCTTATCCTCTGCTATTCTTTTTACTTTTTACCTTCAATCTTTCCTAATATCAGAATCTATTCCAGTGATGCCCATCTTTTCATTTTATGGCCAAAATATTTAAGTTTTTGCTTCACTATTGGACCTTTCAATGAATAGTCTGAATTAATCTCTTAAAGTAGCGACTGATTTAATCACCTTGCTCTCCAAGGGACTCTCAAAAGTCTTTTCCAAAGCTACAATTTGAAAGTGTCAATTCTGTGGCACTCAGTTTTTCTTATAGTCTAACACTTACATCCATAAATTGCTACTGGGAAAACCATAGCTTTGAAATATATGAACCTCTGTCAGCATGGTGATGTCTCTGCCTTTTAGTATGCTGTGCAGATTTGCCATAGCTTTCTTTCCAAGGAGTGTCTTTTTAATTTCATGGCTGCAGTCACTATCAGCAGTGATCTTTGAGCCCTAAAATAGAAAATCTGACACTGCTTCTATTTCTTCTCTCTATATTTTCCAGGAAGTGATGGGACCAATTGCCAAGATTTTTTTTATGCTAAACTGTAAACCAGTTTTTACACTCTCGTCTTTCACTTTAATTAAGAGGCTTCTTTCTCCTTCACTTTCTGCCATCACAATGGTATAATCTGCATATCTGAAATTGTTGATATTTCTCCCAACAATCTTAATTCTAGCTTTTGATTCATTCAGCCTGGAACTTCTCATGCTGTACTTAAATAAATAATGCAACAATATACAGCCTTTTTGTACTCTTTTTCCTAACTTAAACCAATCCATTGTTTTATTTTCTTTTCTTTTGCATCCTAGCTTGTAGGTTCCTTAGGAGACAAGATGATCTGGTCAACTCTTTGAAGATACCACACATGCAGAAACTGTTGGCAATTTAGTTTTAATTTTACCTCTTCGAAAAAATAGCCTCCTTTTCTGGAAATACTTGGTTCGAATATTTCCAGCATGAGAAATGAGTGCAGTTGTTTGGTAATTTGAACTTTTTTTGGCATTGTTCATTTTTAGGATTTGAATGTAAACTCATCTTTTCCAATCCAGTGGTCACTTTTAAGTTTAACAAATTTATTGGCATGTTGAGTGTAGCACTTTAACAACATCATATTTTAGGTTTATAAATAGCAGCTCAGTGGAATTCTGTCAATTCCACTAGTCTTATTTTTTGCAATACTTCCTAAGGCACATTCATCTGAATTCTTGAGGATGTTTGACTCTAGGTAAGTAGGTTATTTTAAAGATTTCTTTCTTCTATATTTATTCTGTGTATTCTTGCTTCCTTTTCTTTATTTCTTCTATTTCCAAGTCCATATCCTTTTTGCCTTTTATCATAACCACTTTTGCATGAATATGCCCTTGACATTTCTAATTTTCATTAGATCACCTGTCTTTCCCACTTATTGTTTTCTTCTATTTCTTTTCAATGCTTATTTAAAGAAACCTTATCTCTTCCTGAAGTTCTCTGGAATTCTTAATTTAGTTTAGTATATTTTTCCATTTTTCCTTTATCTTTCACTTTCCTTCTTTTCTCACCTATTTGTAAAGTCTCATCAGGCAACCATTTTGCTTTATTACACTTTGTTTTCTTTGGGATGTATATTGTTGGTCTTCCTATAGACTATTGAGAACCTCTGATCATAATCCTTCAAACACTCTATATCCTGTATCTAATTCCTTAAGCCTATTCATTACTTCCATTTCATATCATAAGGGATGCTATTTAGGTCATCCTAGCATATATTGTGATTACTTGATTAAATTTACTCATTCCCATTCTGAATACACAATTACATATTTGAATCATTTCATCTTTGGCCAAGATCCTGTCATTAGTATATTTAAAGCCCCAATCCATAAATTCAAATATTATACACACATGTATATACACATATAAAAATATATACACACAAATATATGTACACACATATACTACATGCATATACACATACAATACACACACTTGTGTGTGTGTGTGTGTGTGTGTGTGTGTGTGTGTGTATGCATTACCAGTATGGATTAGCACACTTTATGCAATTATCTTGACATGCTCCAGTTGCCCTACCTTGTGGGTGATTATTTGTAAGACTGATTCTATTTTTCTGGGATTTAGAGTAATTTAGAGAAACCAACTCTCTTTGGATCCCAGAAGAATCTGAAAAAACTAACTATCTTTGAAAGCAACAACCTGGCTAAGGCAACTATGAAATCAGATTTCTCAATCCAGCCATCTACTGGCTCATTTTCATGCCAGCTTTCATGGTTTCTCTTGCATGAGTTAATCAAATGTCCTTGCGCTTCTGGTCTCAGACTTCTATCTCTGTTAGCTTGAGTTATTTTTGGACCGTTTATTATTATCACTTAATTTTGACAAAATACCTGTTGTTGGGTATTAATTCAAAGCCTAGGAACTATTGAGTTTCATGTTTGTTTATCATGCTACAGAATGTGTTATGGCAACCCCAAAATATATAGCAAGGATGACTTTGGTTCCCCTTGTATGTAGGAATCTGTCACCCCCATTCTTGGGAATTCTCTACCTATACCACCCCAGATCTCTCCCTGGATGGGCCCTTTCCAGCCCCTTCTCCCTCCTCCCTTCTCTAGGAAACGATTTAATCTATACTTTGCTGCTTTTGAATTGAGTTTTTGGTATTTGGACAAATTGCTCTATATGTGCTTGTTTAATAAAGACTTTTCTTAATTTCACAGTCACTGATATCTCTTGGTTATCTTACTTTATCTTACACTCAGAAAGTGGGTACAGGAAGGCATTATCCACTCAAAAATTTACTTTCCTCTTTAAGTATTTAGGGGTCTGGGTGTCTCAAAGTGTTTGCCTCCCCTCTGAGAAAAAGAGATTTTTAAGTCCCATATTATTGGGAATTGCATCAGTTTACAGTAATAATACTTACCAGATCATTGAATCATTGAGAAAATATTTAAGTGTTTCAACATATAAATGCAAGCAATTATTATTTTAATAATACTTTATTTTGCCCTTATTATATGCAAAACAATTTTTAGCATTTCTTTTTTTTAATTTTGGGTTTCAAATTCTCTTTCTTCTAATCTTCCTCTTTCAGTCTCTCCTTGCCCACCTTCCCTGAGATGTTAAGCAATCTGATATAGGTTTTACATAATGTAAAACACTTTTCCATATTAGTCATTTTGTGGAAGAGATCTCAAAAAAAGAAAAGGAAAAAAATGAAATAAAATATGTTTCAGTCTTCATTCAGACTCCTTCAGTTCTTTCTCAAAGGGAAAATGATATTTTTCATCATGAGTCTCTGGAATTGTCTTGGATCACTGGATTACTGAAAATAACTAGGTCATTCACAGTTGTTCATTAAGAAATATTGCTGTCACTGTGTACAGTTTTCTTCTGATTCTACTCACTTCACTTTGCATTAATTCATGCAAATCTTTCCAGATTTTTAGCACAATGGTATTCTATGACTAATATATACCACAATTTGTTCATCAATTTCTCAATGGATGAACAAGTTTTCAATTTCCGTTTCTTTGTTACCACAAAAAAATTGCAATAAATATTTTTGCACAAATAGGTATTTTCTCCTTTTATTTGATTTCTTTGAGATACAAACCTAGTAGTGATATTGATGGATCAAAGCATACACACAATTTTTAAAGTCCTTTGAGTATAGTTTCAAATTGTTTTCCAGAATGGTTAGATCAGATCACAACTCCACCAACAATGTATTATTGTCTCAAATTTCCCTTATCCTCTAAATTTTTTTGTTATCTTTTTCTGTCATCCTAGCCAATTTGAAAAGTGGTATCTCAGCGTTACTTTAACCTACATTTCTCTAAACAAGAATGTGTTAGAGCATTTTTTTCTTATGACTTTAGATGCTTTGATTTCTTCATCTAAAAACTGCTTATTCATTTTCTTTGACCATTTAATTTATTTGATTAATTTGACCATTAGAGAATACCTTTTGTTTTCATAAATTTAACTTAGTTCCCTATATGTTTGAGAAGTAAGTTCTTTATTAGAGACATGCTACAAAATTTCCCCCTAGCTTTCTGACTTTCTTTTCATCTTGATGGCATTCATTTTGTTTGTACAAAAACTTTTAAATTTAATGTAATCAAAATCATCCATTTTACATTTTATAATTCTCTTTATCTCTTGTTTAACCTTAAATTCTTTCCTTATCATAGATCTGATAGGTAGACTGTTCTATGCCCCTCTAATTTGTTTATGGTATCTCCTTTATGTTTAGGTCATGTACACATATTGATCTTATCTTGGTATACAGTGTAAGATGTTGAACTATTCCCAGTCTTTGCCTTACCACTTTCTATTTTTGCCGACAGTTTTTGTCAAAATGTGAATTCTTGTCCCAAAATGTGGGATCTTTTGATTTATCAAACACATAATTACTATGGTCATTTACTACTAGTTCTTGTGTAATTCATCTATTCCACTGATCTACTACTCTATATTTTAACCAGTTCCAGATTATTTCGATGATTATTGTTTTTAATACAGTTTGAAATCTGGCATTCCTAGACCACCTTCCTTCATCCCCCGCCACCCCCCACATTGATTCCCCTGAAATTCTTGACCTTATGTTCTTCCACATGAATGTTACTATTTTTTCTAGTTCTAAAAAATAATTTTTGGAGTTTGATTGGTATGGCACTGAATAAGTAGATTAGGTAAATTTTTTGTTTCACTGATTACCCATAGGCAATGAGTATTTTTCCAATTCTTTAGATCTGACTTGGTGTGAAAAGTATTTTATAATGAAGTTCATAGAGTTCCTCTGTGTGTGTTTTTGGTTTTTGGTTTTTCTGGGGGGTCAGGTAGACTCCCCAGTATTTTATACTTTACTATTAATTTTAATGGAATCTATTCTTCAATCTCATGCTACTGAATTTTGTTGGTAATAATAATAATAATAAAGTTGATGACTTTTGCAGGTGTCTTTTATATAATGCAACTTTGCTAAAGTTTGTAAGAAGGAAATTTAATTAAATAGTTTCTCATTTGTATTAGCTTAAGAATTCCTTTAGTTTGATACCTTGCAACTTTGTGATCTATAGTCAAAATATAGTCCCAGGCAAGTCTCTGTATGTAACCAGATTAAGAATGCAGTCCCAGGATAGTATCTGGTTATAATCATAAGTGTGTGATACTATATTAATCATAAATGAGTTACTATGTTAGTCCTATGTGTGTGAATCTCTTTTATAATGTACTTTATATCAAAACAACTCATGTAAGAAGTTAGAGAGACCAAAAAGGCCTGAAATGTTCTTGTGGGGCTTGGAGGTTGTGAGGATTTCCTCTTATATCAAGAGTGTGTCCTGAAAGTCTTCACCACATTTCAGTAAGTTGCTCTTTTTTGCCTTTAAAAACCTGTCAGGGGGCAGCTGGGTGGCTCAGTGGATTGAGAGTCAGGCCTAGAGACAAGAGGTCCTAGGTTCAGATTTGGCCTCAGACACTTCCCAGCTGTGTGACCCTGGGCAAGTCACTTGACCCCCATTGCCTACATTTACCACTCTTCTGCCTTGGAGCCAATATACAGTATTGACTCCAAGATGGAAAGTAAGGGTTTAAAAAAAATAAAATTAAAAAAAAAATCTGTCAGTGTCAAGTCATTAGGGTCTCATATTCAACTGGGGAATCTGCAGATATCTGGCTTGTTTGCCTTGCCCACCAAATAAAAGCAGACTTTACTTAGAGACTATTTTACTCAGACTTTTTTTTCTTTCAAGTTAATTATTTTAACTACTTTTTTAGTTGGTTCTTTAGGATTCTCTACCCATACTCTCATATGGTCTTCAAAGGGGATAATTTGTTTTGTTCATTGCCTATTCTAATTCCTTCAACTTATTTTTCTTCTTACTGATATACTTATCATTTCTAGTACATTATTAAATAATAGTGGTAATAATCTGAAGCAATCATGCTTCACTCTTGATCTTATTGGGAATGCTTCTAGTTTGCCCCTATTACAAATAACCCTTATTTATGGTTTTAGATACTTATCATTTTAAGGAAAATTTCATTTATTTCTATGCTCGTCAGTGTTTGTAATAGCTATTAGTGTTGTATAATGTCAAAAGCTTCTTTTTACATCTATTAAAATAATCATATGATTTCTCTTGGTTATGTTATTAACATGAATACTGATAGTTTTCCTAATATTGAACCAGCCCTGTATTTCTTGTATAAAACCCACCTGATAAAAGTGAATGATCCTTGTCATAAATCACAGTAATCTCTTCATGAGTATTTTATTTAAAATGTTTGCATCAATATTTATTAGAAAGATTAGTCTACAGTTTTAAAATTTCTTTTTGTACTTCCTAGTTTAGGTATCAGGTGTTTGTGTCATAAAAGGAATTTGGTAGGACTCCTTATTTGTCTATTTTTCCAAATAATTTATATAATATTGGGATTAATTGTTTTTCAAATGTTTAGCAGAATTCACTTGTAAAACACTCTGGCCCTTGAGACATTTCTCCAGAAGTTCACTGATAGCGTGTTCAATTTTTTAAAGATGGAATTGTTAAAATATTCTACTTCCTATTATTTTCTGTGGGACATTTATATTTTTTAAAATATCCATCAATTTCACTTAGATTATCAAATTCATTAATATATAATTGGGTAAAATAACTGCTAATAATTGCTTTAATTTCCTCTTCATTTTTGGTGGATTCATTTTGTATACTGGTAATTTGATTTTTTTCATTCTCTTTTAATCAAATTAACTGATGGTTTATTTTATTTTTTAATAATAAACTGTTATTAATTCAATGGTTTTCTTAATTTCAGCTTTATTGATTTCATTTTTAATTTTCAAGATTCCTATTTTGGTATTTATATTGAGGTTTTCATTTGCTCTTTTCCCAACTTTTTTAATTGTTTGCCCAAATCATCAATCCATTTATTTCCTTTCAGCTTATATTTACACTGCTTATTTTTCTCTTTCTGTCTTCTTTCATTCCATTCTTCCTAGTAAGTGGTGTACTTTGGTGTACCATCTCCCAAACCTGTCTTTCCTTCACTAATTTCTTGGTGTAAACTTTTAAAGATAAAAATTTCCCCACGCCCACTGCTTTGGCTGAATCCTATACATTTTGTTATGTTTTCTCATTTTTGTCATTCTCTTCAATGAAATTACTGATTGTTTTTATGATTTGTTCTTTGACCCACTTATTTTTTAGAATTAGATTACTTAGTTTCCAATTAATTTTTAATGTCTTTCCATGACCCTTTGTTGAATGTAATTTTACTTGCATTATGTCCTAAAAAAAAAAAGATGCATTTAATATTTCTGCTTTTCTGCATTTTTTTCAGAGGTTTTCATGCCCTAATACATGGTTCCCATGTCTCTTTTAATTAGAGCTATTTTTGTCTTTGATTTGTTTGAGATCATAATTTCTACTCCTACTTTTTTTTTTCTTTTACTTCAGCTGAAACATAATAGATTTGGATCCAGCCCTTTACCTTTAATCTTTTTAGTCTACTTACTTCAAATGTATTTCTTGTAGACAGTATGTTATAGGATTCTGGCTTTGATCCATTCTGTTATTTGCTTATCTTTTAGAGGTGACTATCACATTCACATTTACTATTATGATAATTAACTATGCATTTCCCTCCAACTTACATTTACCATGTTTATTTTTCTATTTCCCTCTCTTTTCACTCTATTCCTCCTAATAAGAAGTTTACTTCTGAGCACTGTCTCCCCAAATCTATTTTCCCTTCTTAGTCCCCCTGCACTTCTCTTATCCCTTTCCCTTTTTACCTCCCAATAAGATAAAGATTTCTTTCTATATCTGACAGTGTGTTTATGTTATTTCTTCTTTGAGCAAAATCAGATGAAATTAGGTTCAAGCATTGCTGCCTATTTTCTCCCGTTTTCCCCTCCACTTTATTTGAGATATTTCACCCCATTCAATGTCTCCCTTCTCTTTTCTCCCAGTGAAGTCCTCTTCCTCATCTCTTAATTTTGTTTTTTTGGATGACATTCCATTGTAGTTAATTCACACCTACTTCCTATCTCTATGTATATTCCTCTAAATAGCCCTATTATTGATAAAATTCCTGAGAATTATGGGTATTATTTCCCTGTAGAAGGTAAACAAGAAACTAGGAAAAAACATTATAACAAGTCCCTCTGACAAAGATTTCATTTCTAAAAAATACAGAGAACTAAGTCAAATCTATATGAATACAAAGAAATTTCAAATTAACAAATGATCAAGAATATGAACAGGCAATAATTAGTTGAAGGCATTAAAATTATCTTTAGTCATATGAAAAAATGTTCTAAATCACTATTGATTAGGAAAAGTCATATTAAAACAACTGAGATTCCGCCTTATACCTATCAAATTGGCTAACATGACCAGTAGGAACAATATAATTATTGGAAGGGATGTGGAAAAATCAGGACACTAATACATTGCTGGTAAAGCTTCGAACTTATATAACCATTCGGGAGAGCAATCTGGAACCAGTACCCAAAGGGCCATAAAACTATGTGTACCCTTTGTTTCAGTTAATACACTACAAAGTCTGTATATTAAAGAGATTAAATATAGGGGGAAAGAGTCTGTCTATACAAAAATATTTATAGCAACTATTTCTGTGGTGGCAAAGAACAGGAAACTGAAGGGATGCTCATGAATTGGGGAATGGTTGAACAATTTGAGAAATATGATTGTTCCGAAATATCCAAAATAATGGAATATTATTTTGCCATTAACAATGACAAACAGGATGATCTCAGAAAAACCTGGAAAGATTAAATGAAGTTGATGCAAAGTGAAGTGAGGTGAATGAAGAGAACATTGGACATGTACATGTATGATGTCATTGACAAGGTAATAAACTGTGAATGACTGAACTGTTAATCCAGAACTTCTCCAAAAGACTTATGGAAAAAAAAAAGGAAGGCTATCCATCACCATAGAAAGAACAGTGTCCAAATGCAAATTGAAATGTATTATTATTTACTTTATTTCTTCCATGAATTTTTGACCATTGTAAGTAATATGTGTCTTTTTTCATAGCATGATGATCATTGAAATATGTACAACCTATATCACATAACCTGCCTTCTTAGGGAGACTGAAGAGGTGTGAGGGAAAGAGAATATGGATTGCAAAATAGCAGAAAAAATATTATTACATTTTATTGACATGTAAATCTAGAGAAAAAATATTTTTAAAAATATGATGCCCATGTTCTTTTATTTTGATCATGGCTTTCAGGTAGTCCAATAATTTTTGAATTATATCTCCTTGATCTAGTTTCCATATCAGTTGTTTTTTCCCAATGAGAAATTTTGCATTTTTTTTGTTTTTCCATTCTTTTGATTTTTTTTGTTTGTTAACTAGTGGTTCATAGAATCATTAGCTTCTAAATTTTAAAATATTGGTTTTTTTTTTTATTTAGGCTTCTGCACCTTTTTTCCATTTGGCAAACTGTACTTTTTAAGAAGTTGTTTTCTCCAGTGATTTTTTCATATTTTCCCCCATTTTTTTTTTTATTTTCTTCACCAAGATTTTGTCTCTTAGGTCATGATTTTCTTGCATTTATCATTTCATTTTCCAATTTGTCTTCTGTCATTCAGTTTTTAAAGTTTTTGTTTTACCTCTTTAAGAAGTTTTCTTTGGGAGGGGGCAAAGAAGGGCTGATTTTAAATCAAAATTTTCTTTGAGATTTTACTTATAGTCTTTTTGACATTGTTTTTTCCTAGATTTCTGCCATGATCCTCCCTGTTACCATAATAACTTTCTATAATTAGGTTCTTTTTTGTTTTGGTTTGGTTTTGCTCATTGTTTTAATTTATTATGTAACTTTTCACTGTATATTAAAATTGGGCTCTTTTCCTGGGTTGGAGATGTCACTGTCCCCAACTTCTAGTGGGGCTTTTGCTTCTAGCTTGTGCTTCTAGCTTGGGCCTCAGAGTCTGGCTTGTACTGGTGGGTGCCCTCACTGCTGACTTCCATAGCGGGGGACCTTTCTGCTTGCTTAAACAGTGGGGCAGCCTCCCTCTTTGCCTGGGTAGCTGTGGGCCTCAGCATTGGCTTGTTCCTTTTAGGGCCTCTTCCTGCTGTTTTGCACAAAGGGGAACCTCACTGTTCACTTGTACAGTGGAGATCTCGCTGCTGGCTTCCCTAGGGTTGGGACCTCCTTGTTGGCTTGTGAAGTTGTGGCCTCATTTGTAATTGTGCATGATTTAGACCAGTGATTCCTGAAGTGGGCGCCACCGCCCCCTGGTGGGGGCTGCAGCGATCCAGGTAGGCGGTTATGGCCACAGGTGCATTTATCTTTCTATTAATTATTAAATTTAAATTAATTTAATTTAATTAAATAAATAAATTAAGTATTAAAATTAATTAAAATATTAATTTCCCTTTAAATGCACCTGTGGCCATCACTGCTCCCCTGGATCACGGCAGCACCTACCAGGGGGCGGTGGCGCCCACTTTGGGAATCACTGATTTAGACTCTGTTCCTGTTCCTGTTGTGGCCTTTCAATGGGGGTGGGGCCTCACTGCTAATCTGCCTTGGAGGTATATCACTGGGAGTTTGGGGAAGGGTTCAGGCTCTGCTGCTGTAGGGGTGGGGCCTCACTGCTGTCTTCCTTGGGGGTGGAGCCTTACTGCTCTCTTCCC
>NC_058132.1:549119997-549148843 GCF_016433145.1 Gracilinanus agilis | reverse complement strand
TAATTATTATTTTTATTGCATTTTGATCTGAGAAGGTTACATTTATTATTTCTGCTCTTTTGCATTTGTTTGCAATGATTCTATGCCCTATAACATGGTCGATCTTTGTGAATGTGCCATGTGCAGCTGAGAAGAAGGTGTATTCCTTTTTGTCCCTATTTATTTTCCTCCACATATCAATTAGATCTAATTTTTCTAGGACTTCATTCACCTCTCTTACCTCTTTCTTATTTATTTTTCGGTTTGATTTATCTAGATCTGAAAGAGGAATATTTAGATCTCCCACTAGTATGGTTTTACTATCTATTTCCTTCTTGAGCTCTGCCAGTTTCTCCTTTATGAATTTGGGTGCTATGCCACTTGGTGCATACATATTGAGCAGTGTTATTTCCTCATTGTTTATACTGCCTTTAATCAGGATGTAATGACCTTCCCTGTCTTTTTTAATCATATCTATTTTTACTTTGGCTTTGTCAGAAATCATAATAGCCACTCCTGCCTTCTTTTTCTCATTTGATGCCCAAAAGATTTTGCTCAAACCCTGGACCTTAAACTTGTGTATGTCCACCCGCCTCATATGTGTTTCTTGTAGACAACATATGGTGGGATTTTGGTTTCTAATCCACTCTGCTATTTGCTTCCGTTTTATGAGCGAGTTCATCCCGTTCACATTCAGAGTTATAATCATCAGTTGTGCATTTGCTGACATTTTCAAATCCTCCCCCCTTCCTACCCCTTCTCCTTAAGCTATCTCCTTTAAAACCAGTGGCTTGCTATTATCCCTACATTTTTAATGGAGATATATGTTCCAGTCCCTTTTGCTCTGTAGATGTCTCCTTACTTTAAATGTGTTTGGAATTTCGTTTGTAGTCGACTCTGGTATCATTTCATGGGTGAGTTTACTCCATTCACATTCACAGTTATGATTACTAATTGGGTCTTTTCCTTCATCTTATTTTCCCATAGTTTATATCTCTCTCTCCTTTCATCCTCTTTCTGATCACTATTCCCTTCCCATTTGCTCTCCATTTGTCTATTCCCATCCTTCTCCTATTTCCTCTTCTCTACTATTTCCCAGCAGTTTAAAGTAGGTTTCTATAACTGAATGAGTATGTCCTTTATTCCAAATTTGTGTCAATGCTCTTGAGAGTAAGGTTCAAGCATTGCCTGTTATCACTCCCACCACCATCTTCTCCTCCACCATACCTTATATGCCTCTTCATGAGAGACAGTTTACCCCGTACCTTCTGTCTCTTCTTTTTTCTTCAACTATATATTCTTCTTTCCTGTCCCTTGATTTTTTTAGATTGTCAGTTCATTATTTTCAACTTAATGCCTTTCTTCTTTGTATGTATCTTTTTGTTGCCTTTGTAGTAATACAGTTCTTAAGTGTATTGGGTATCTTCATTATTTTAAGTACCTTAAATATCTCAAGCATCAGAAATATCTTAAGTATCTCAATTATCCCCTTACCAATTATTAATATATTCAATTCATTTTCACTAACCCTGCAAAATTTTCACTTTACCTTTTTGTTCTTTTTTTGAGTGTTGATTTTGTTGATCAAATTTCTTTCTAGCTCTGGTGTTTTGATCAGAAAAGTCTTGAAGTCTTCTATTTATGTTATACATCATTATTTCCCACTGAAGGATTATTCTGAATGTTGCTGGGTATATAATTTTTGGTTGTATTCTTAGATCCTTTGCCTTTAGAAATATTATTTCCCATGATATCTGGTCTTTTAGTGTAGAAGCTGGTAGGTCTTGTGTAATCTTGACTGTGCCTGCATGATATTTGAATTGTTTTCTTCAGGATGCTTATAGTACTTTTTCCTTGGTCTGGGAGTTCTGGAATTTGGCTATAATAGTACTGGGATATTTTATTTTTGCTTCTAATTCAGGCAGTGATTGTTGAATTATTTCAATTCCTATTTTCCTTTTGTTTAATTACATCAAGAAAGTTTTTCCTGATGATTTCTTGTAATATGGTGTTCCAGATCTTTTTTTTTTTTGTCCATGACTTTCAGAAAGTCTGATTCTTAAATTGTCTCTTCTATATCCGTTTTCAGGATCAGTTGTTTTTTCCAGTGAAGTATTTCATATTTTCTTCTATATTATTCATTCTTTTGATTTTGTTTTATTGTTTCCTCACGTCTCATGAATTCATTAGCTTCTATGTTCCCAATTCTAATTTCTAGGAAGCTATTTTCAGCTTTGAACTTTTGTGTCTCCTCCCCCATTTTGGCTAATTCTAATGTTTAAAAACCTGTTTTCTTTAGTAGGATTTTTGGCCTCTTTTTCCATTTGGTTCATTCTGGTCTTTAGGATGCTATTGTCTTTGGTGTATTTTTAAGCCTTCATTTCCTTTTGACTTATTCCAGTTTTTAAAGATTTATTTCTTCAGTTTTTCTCTCCTGTTGTGGAGTCTTTCTGTCAATTATTTTATTTGATTATTTAATTACTATTAAAGTTCCTCAAAGCATTATTTTAGGGTCTCACACCCTTTTACACTTTCCCTTGTGGCTTCATATATTTCCTTTTTCATTGTTGTCTTTTTCTGAATTCCTGAATTCATATTTTGATCTTCCTTTTTGTTGAAGGAACTTTCTAAGGTCAGGATTTTTCTTTTTCTTTTCTTCTTTTTTTCTAGTTATTTCCCCACACTCTCATTCCTTTGTTGAGCTTCTTCTCTGTTCCTGGATTAGTGAGAACACTGTTTCCAAACTTGTTAAATATTCTTCACTGGTACTTGAGGTACACCTGGCTATCTTTTTTCATGCATTGTGTCTGTTGAGGGCGTAGACTGGTTGGCTTGTTGTAGGGAGGCTTATAGCATTTTTTCCAGCTAGATTTCACTCCCCATGCTGCCAGTTGCACTGATGTCTTGTGTGTTGGACTGGTCCCCATTCTGCTGTTTTTAAACTCCTGGCAAGTGGCTTAATGCCTTGCTCTGCCACTTTGCTGCCTCAGGCACTCTATCACTTCACATAGAAATGAGTTCACATGCCTGCTCTGCCTTTGTTACCTCTACTGTGTGCCATGTAGCTTAACCTAAGTCAGCCCCACTTCTCTAGCTTTGTTGCCTCAGGCTTTCTGCTGCTGTGCTGCCTCAGGTTCTCTGTTTCCTCCTGGAAGTGTTTTGGACTCTTGTCCATTCTTCCTTTGCTACCTGTGCCAAGTGGCTCATGCTGGGCTTTTTTCTACTCTATCACTTTGTTTCTTCTTGCCCCACAGAAGTATGCTGGGCTGGCCCACATTCTGTTGCCTTCCACAGATGATATGCTGCCTGGGCTACTCTCTCTAATTAAATCAGTGAGACATGTTCCTCCTGATTTTCTTTGTTTTGAGATTTATTTGCATTGTGTGCATGTGTGTGTGTGTGTGAGTGTGTATGTGTATGTGTGTAGGATTCAGAAAAGTAGAATGTACTTTACTCCCCCATCTTAGCTCTCAGTATGCAACTCTAACCTATTATTTTTAAATGTTATCTGTCAAGTGACTAAGTTTGTAGAACTTACGTGTTGTGATTGCCTTACTTGTTGTTAATAGGAAAATTTTGGCATAGAAACACTAAAAGATCCATTCAATTTTGTTCCTTTTAAGATTCTCTTTCTACACATGACGGTAAAGCATTCTTATTTAATTCAGTTTCACATCAAACTTTTCTGTATATTCAAGCTTGACTTCATGTCTTTTCTTCAAAGTTGACATAAATGAGATCTTCCATATCTTCCAGTATCTTCCATATGCATCACTAGAACAGCATTTTGGTTTAGTGGATAAAAAGTCAAAGCTGGGATAAGGCCTAAAAATGCCCATAATACATTATTACCTTTTTGACCAGGGACAGTTAATTTGATCTCTTAGCTCCCTAAAACTACTCTCTAAGATTATGCTTCAATTGAGTTTTTCAGATATGTCAGTAGCTGTACTTTCCACATGTAAGGTCTTCTTCTGGCTCCTTTTGTCCCATCCCCCATCCTTACACACAATAGGAGTAATCAACATAATTTCAGACTCTCTATCTTCCCTCTAAATACTATATCAGGAGGAGGTAATATCCTCTGGAAACGATGAAAAAAATTGAAGGATTTTCCTTTTCTGTGTTGCTTTGTTTTGATATACTAAGGAAATAGGTTAAATCAATTCACATTTTTGCTAAGTGTTTATGGAGAATGTATATGTATACAATAAAAATGGGAATAAGAGGCTTAGTAAATATGGACACTTATATATGGTACTACTTGGAAGATTTTTTTTGTTTGTTTTTTAATTTTAAACCCTTAACTTCTGTGTATTGACTTATAGGTGGAAGATTGGTAAGGGTAGGCAATGGGGGTCAAGTGACTTGCCCAGGGTCACACAGCTGGGAAGTGTCTGAGGCCGGATTTGAACCTAGGACCTCCTGTCTCTAGGCCTGGCTCTCAATCCACTGAGCTACCCAGCTGCCCCGACTTGGAAGATTTTTATAAACATCACTTGTCATGTTTCTGGGCATGGGAATGAAGTTGAATTCAAGGTAGGATTCAGATAGTCATATTTGGAAGATGCTAAGGAAACTTGTAATACTGTGCCATCAAATATCTGACTCAGTAAATAAAGATCAAAAGATCTAATTGATTTATAAAGAGGGAATAAAGATTTCCAAGTCATTTCAAGATATGTCTCAGACTTGCCATGGCCCTCAGTAATTGGATTATCTCTGAATTTCTGTATCAGGGAAATATCTAGAATATATTTCTTAATTTTAGTCAAGAGTTAAAATTATATATGAAATAAACAGAGATTCTATTCTCCAGTATGTATATCCTCAAATTTTTAGGGAGTTCCATTCACATATAATAAAAATTAGGGGCTAAAAGTGGCCTGAGTTTTTACCACTGAAATAAGTACATTGTTTAATTCCATGTATTATAATTTTTTCAGAAAATGTTAAAGGAATTTTGTACATTATAATTATTTCTATAAACCATAACTTCTTTTTTAAAAAAGAAATACCTAATAATAGATGTTGGCTTACCACCATTTTAATTTTCTCTGAAGGTTTTATTGAAGTCCACTTAATGAAAAGAGACAATGAAGTCTTGCTTGAAAGTGTATACAAAATTTCTATTCTATTAGTTACTCACTTAGTGGTTAGTTAAAAACTCTCTATGTGTCTGATTGTTCTAGGATACTAAATATGGTAGCTGAATCACTTAAATATTTAGGTATAATGTTTAATTTTGCTTTAGGATAAAATCGGTAAGTGTGTTAAGTTATATACTCACACTATTAAGAGCCTTTAGAAATCTCCACTGAACCACATGTGTACTTTAAAATAAGATGCCCCATCTTCATTTTAGTGATTACTCAAGGAAATTATTTTCAGACTAATGTAGGTGTAGTTAATTAAGCAGCTAAAAAATGGAATCAACAATGAGTCAGATAAAACTCGTATATCTTATAAGAACAATACATTTCGCAGCTGCAGTAGCAGTGGGAGCGTATTGACAATAGAGATGTTTGTCAACATGTGGACTACAGACAACTGAGGTTCTGCTTTCATAGATCCTGCACCAAGAATTCTGGTTAGGGAAGGGAGGGGAATATACTTTTATTATGTATCTGTTATGTGCTAGACAATATAATAATTGTTTTACATGTTAACTCCTTTGATCCTCACAACAACCCACAAAAGTTAGTGATGTCATTCTTTCCATTTTATAGTTGAAGAACTAAGACAGAGAATAAATGACTTGTCCAGGCTCATACAGTTAGGCATTCCTGAGGCTGGATTTGAATTCAGATTTTCCTGACTAATCCCAGCATTCTATCCATAACACCACTTGTCTGTTACTAGTTGATATTAAAGAGTTTCAAATCCTGGAAAAAAATTTTTCTATAATTTTTTAATCACTTGAGTTCCAAATGTATTTAGTGGTAACTGTACACCTCTCCTAAAATAGTTTGTCATGTTAGTCTACACATACTTCCTTTTCCTGGCTTATAAGTGACATTTCTTTGAATAATCAAACTTATTAAGTGATTGCCATTGATCTTTCTGATGCATTAATCATTACAGCATTCATTCAATAAATAAATTTATTCCTTCAATCTGTTTTCTAAAGAATTAAATACAAATATATTTCTTTTTCTTTTTCTACTTCTTCCTCTTTTTTGTTTGCTCTATAAAATATCTTGATAACTACCTTAAAATGATAAGAGTTGTACTACCATGTGGATGATGACAATATGTAAGACTGACTCTAGTTACCTAACCAGAATAAACTGGAAAAAACTGAATATCTATGAAAATTAAAGTCTGGCTAAGGTAACCATAGAAACCAGATGTTGGTCTTTGGACACTAGATTAAATTCTGTTTTCACCTGCCATTGGCTAATTCCATACCAACTTGCACAGTCTCTCTTAATGCTTTCTGTAAACATGTCTGGTCTTAGACTCAGTAACTCTGGTTCTGGACTTGATATCTTTGATCCCAGAGGTATCTCTGTCTCTGATTGAGCTATTCTGGTACAGCTCATTATTATATTTAACCTCAGCAAGGGACCTGCTTATATGTGTTGAGGCCATATTGCTTTCTCTGGCAAGAGAAACTGATTATTTCATGGCTGTTTACAGGACTAAAGAATATTATTGCACCCCAAGGATATGTACCAGTGATGTCTTTTTTCCCCTCTTGGACCTAACAATATATCATCACTGTACCTATGAGCCCATTCCTTTTCATAACCTTCCCTGAATTAGTCCCTTTCCCACATAAAAATTGCAAGAATAACTCCTGGACAACTCTACTTTGAATATTTTGGCATTAGACCAACTTTCTCCCATGCACATATATGCCCTTGCTTAATAAAGGCTGTTTTTAATCTTAGAGGCAATATATATTTCTTGTTTTACTTCTTGTTCTGGGAAAGTGGGTAAGAGGTCTCTGAGGAGGTCTGTGTGTTTGTCACAGTACTCTGGGGCATAGCTCCCATTCAAGGGAAGAGAGATCTAAGTCCTGTAGAGTCTGTGCCTCAGTTTATATTGCTTTTCACCAATTTTGATATAGCTTCCATCTATCTTTCTAGCCATATATTTATCTTTTTTATATTTAGAGTAATTTAGACTATGAATATTATTTAAAAATGAAAAAAAACCTCACTATCTTTTCATTTGTTGGATCTGACCATTATACAATGAATATATATATATACATATATATATATATATATGTGTGTGTGTGTGTGTGTGTGTGTATGTATTTACACATATACTCACACATGTATTTGTATATATACATTTATACATGCATATAGACACACACATTCTGTGGTATTTTCTTCTGAGTTTCCCTCACATTTCCAAAATTTAGAAATTTGGGAGCCTAAACTTGTTAGAGGTCTTAGATATGGCTCCAAATGCCACTTAAAACAGTCACCAAATCATTAGATTTGAGAGTTGGATGAAATATCAGTGGTTTCTAGTAATAACTACAACTTCTCACCAGGGCAATCAATTAAAGTTTGGAACAAATTTACATAGAATGTTAGAACTAATAGGAAATTTAGTAATCTTCCACAATAGTTCATCACTATTATTATTTTTTAATGAAGAAACTGAATTTTAGAATGGTGATATAATTTGTTCACAGAACTAGTAAATAATAAAATTGGGACCTGAATTGAGATCTTTTGATTTGGGATCCTGAGCTCTTTTCACTATCCCATGAAAATCATTCAAATGTTTAAAATAGCTATAATCCTCCTTTTTCCAGTCATAGCTCTTTAGTTCTTTTATTACTCAAATTAATTTCTAAGTTTTTTATTGTATGAAATATTTTATTTGCTCTATTATTATTGTTATTGTATTATTAAGTTCCTATTATGTGACAGGCACTGTGCTAAATTCTGGTGATGTAAATATGAAAATGAAAGACAGACATTAAATTCAAGTATTTTTTTATCTAATTGGATAAGAAAATATACAAAAAGGAATCAGAAGGGGGGAATGATTTTGGTGTTGGCATGGTATTACTAGGGGGTAGATGAGTTAGGGAGTGATGTTCACAAGTCAAAGCCTCTTTTGTTCTGTATAGTGTTCATCAATTATATGAACTAATAGTGCTTTCTTCCACCAAGATTCTTTGCTTGTGGATCATGGTGGTGTGGTTATGACCTTTGTTTCTTTTTTAAAGTAACTTTCTTTAATAGTAAAAATATAAAACTTTCTTTTTTTAAAATTTTCACTTGATCTTTAAAAAATAGTTCAATATACCGAGAGAGAGGCAGGGGCAACAACATCTGGAAATTATGAAAGTTTATCTAAAAAATAAGACATTATTTGAGAATTACAGACTAGTAGTAAGGGATGCTCTATGCATCCAAACCCTTCAAACATACAAAAATAGAAAATAAATTGCTTCAAAATAAAGCAGGAAGGGCATGTCTCACTTTAGTGAGTAGAGAAATTTAACCCAGTGGGTGTGGCATTAGGGGAAGCAGCAAAATAAAGACAAGCCCAAAGTGCTTCCACATGACTTGATGGAATGGAAGGTAGAGTAGAGAATAATCCAGATCATGAAAGGACAGGGAAAGCTGTAGCAGGGGAGCAAAATCCAGATGTACAAAACAGCTGGAATTCCCCCCACAAAAAGCCAGGCAAGTAACTTCTTGCAATGCATACCGTGGGACCCAAAGCCAGTTGGACCTACCCTAATCACCTGAGAAGACTGTACTGAAAGTTTGGAATATTGCTCCCTCTACAGCAGGAGAAAAGCAGAGCCTCATCAAAAAGGTTAGAAAGGGAAAAATTAATAATTAAAATTGAGCAAAAGACAAAGAAAAAACCCAACAGAGTCATTTTAGTAACAAGGAAAATCAAAATACAAAGTCAGAATAAGACAAAAATAGGAAAAAGAAAACATATGAAGCCTCAAGAAAAGTGAGAATGTCATATCCCCAAAGAATTACTGGAATAATTTGAAAATAAGTTAAAGAATCAAATAATAAAGGAAATAATATAAAGATTCAAAAACTTAGGGATAATTCACTGAAGAAAAGACCTTTCTAAAAACTAATATGGACCAAATAGAAATGGAGGTCCACCAAAATCACTGAACAAATCCCTAAAGATTAAAATGGGCCAAATTGAAATGGAGGTAAAAAAATATCACTGAAGGAAACACCTCTTTGAAGAGTAGAATTGTCTAAATTGTAAAGGGAACCCAAAAGTTCAATGAAGGAAATATGTTCCTAAAAATTAGAATTGAGCAAATGAAAACTAATGACTCTATAAAACACTTGAAAACAATAAGATAATATCAAAAGAATGAAATATGAAGTACATCACTGATAAAAACAACTGACCAAGAAAATAATACCAGTAGAGACAGTCTAAGAATCATCAGAATACCTGAAAGCTATGATCAAAAAAAGAACCTGGACACCATATTACAAGAAATAATTAGGGAAAGCTGTCCTGATAGTCTTGAACAAGAGGGGAAAATAGAAAATTGAATCTAATGATCATCTCCTGAAAGAGACCCTAAAATAAAATATTCCAGAATTATTATACTATCCAAAAGTTATTTCTTAGAATTAGGAAAATAATAAGATTCATCTGGAAGAGCAAAAAATCAAGAATATTAATTAATGAATTAATGAAAAAGAATATGGAATAAATAGGCCTAGCTGTCTGAGATCTCAAACTATACTCTAAAGTAGTAGTATTCAAAATAATCTGTTGCTGGCTAAGAAATAGATCAATGGCATAACTCAGTTAATCAATACAGTAGTTAATGACCATACTAACCTAGTATCTAGTATATCCAAAGATGCAAGCTTTTGGGGGAAGAACTCACTATTTAACAAAAACTGCTGGTAAAACTGGAAAATATTATGACAGAGCCTAGATCATCTCACACCATAGATCAAGTCAAAAAGGAAACTTGATCTAGAAACAAAGGGTGATACCATAAACAAATTAGGGGTACATATAATAGTTTACCTGTCAGACTTATGGATAAGGAAGGTATTTAAGACTAAACAAGATAAAGAAAACATTAATGAAATGGATCATTTTGAATACATTAAATTAAAAAAGTTTTTGTTCAAAGAATCAGCAGCAAGAGTTAGAAAGAGAAACTCCATTTAAAATTACTCTAGACAAAATAAAATATTTGGGAATCTATCTGTTTAGACAAACACAGAAATTATACAAACACAACTACAAAACACTTTTCACACAAATAAACTACGTCTAAATAATTGGAAAATATTAATTTCTCATTGGTAGAATGAGCTAATATAATAAAAATGACAATCCTACCTAAATTAATTTACTTATTTAGTGCCATACCTATCAAACTACCAAAAACTATTTTATAGAATTAGAAAAAATAACAAAATTTATTTGGAAGAACAAAAGATCAAGAATATCTAGGGAACTAATGGAACAAAGTTTGAAGGAAGGTAGCAGTACCAGATCTAAACTGTACTTTGAAGCAGTGTTCATCAACACAATCTGGTACTGGCTAAAAGTTAGACAGATCAATGGAATAAACTCGGGGTAAATGACGTCAGCAATTTAATGTTTGATAAACCCAAAGATTCTAATTTGGGTGATAAGAACTCACTATCTGACAAATACTGCTTGGAAAATTGGAAAAAATATATAGCAAATATTAGATCTCACAACTCTTTTTTATAGTGGCAAAGAACTGGAAACTTATGGCAGTGGCCACCAATTGTTGAATTGCTTATTAAGTTCTGGTATGTGGTTATAATAATTGACTTTTTTGCATCTTTATCCTTCTTAAATTCTCTGCTGCATTAGTCACTATTTCCTGTTCTTTTTCCATCTGTATAACTTCTACTTCTCAGTCTCTTCTGCTGGTTCATAATTTAAATCATACTTCCTTTGGATATTTCCTGAGGCTCTGTTCAAGGTCTTCTACTATTCTGTCTGGACAATTTCTCACTTGGTAATGTTATCACCTTTAGTGTATTTAGGTATCCCTTCAATGATGATGCCTTCCAGATCTATATATTATTTTCCATTCTCCCCTAAGCTTCAGTTCTGCATCACCAATTGCACAATAATGATCATTTCAAGTCTTCTATCCTAGAAACATCTCAAATTCAACATGTCCATAAAGAGAGCCTATCATCGCCTAGGTTCACTCTACCCACTTGTTACCAACTCTTGCTATTTTTATTCCACAGGGTCTCTTGCCTTCAACTCCTTTTCTTTACTCATATAGCAGTCACCTTAGTTTAGGTCCTTATAAGCTCTCACTTAGATTCTATGACAGAAATCTCATTGGAATCCTGTCTTCAAGTCTCTAGCTATTCTAGTTCATCCTTCATCCTGTAACTAGAAAATCAATAATTAATAGCTTAATCAATGTTTGAAATGTGATTTTTAGAATTTGAAAAATGTAACTATGATTTATAGTAAGAATTTAGTCTCAGGCAAAAGTCTGTGTATGTTACCAGATTAAGAATATAGAGCCAGGATAATACCTGAGTTACAATTTCAAGTATGTGTATTGTTATATTAATTTTGTGTGTATTTTACCATATTAGTCATGTTACTATGTTAATCTTAGAAGTGATAATCTGTTTTATAATGTGCTTTATATCAAACTAATTCATTTAAGAGGCTACAGGAACCAGAAGACCACCTAAAGGGGATGGGGGACAGAAGACCATAGAGGACTAGAGCCTTGGACACAAAGGTCCCTCAGAGAACACTAAGGGTTGGGATGTACCATGTCAGAATGACCTGTAAAGAAGCACTGGTCAAAAGTGTTCTAACCTATCCATGATCTGTGAGTCAATATTACTCATTTCAAGAGTGACCCTTGTAAGTCTTCATCCTCATTCTGTAAGTTCCCATTTGTACCTTAAAAAATCTGTGAATGTCAATGGTCATAGTCTCAGGTTTTGAACTTGGAGGAAACCTGTAGATTGTAGAAATCTGGCCATGTGATTTGTCTGTCACAGTAAAGCCAGATCTTAACCCAGAAGGGTCTCCCAGCATCTTATTTTACAATACCACTGCCAAACTAGTTTTCTTTAAAGTGCAGATCTGACCACATCATTCATTCCTCTCAGTAAACTTCAGTAGCTTTCTCTTTCTTCTCGAATCAAATACAAAATCCCCTTTGTAGTTTTTAAAAGTTCTTCACAAGCTTGTATCAACTTTTTTCCAGACTCACTGAATATTACTTCCCTCTTCACATTCTGTGATCCAGTCAAATAGCTCTCCCCTCTGTTACTCATGCAAAACATTTCATCTCCTGTCTAGGCCTTTGCATTGGCTAGTTCACAGGTAGTTTTTATTGTTTTTCTGTCATTTCAGTTGTGTTAGACCCTGTGACCATTTGAGGTTTTCATGGCAAAGATACTAGAGTGATTTGCCATTTCCTACTTCAGCTCATTTTACAGATGAGAAAACTGAAGCAAAAATTTGTATATATGTGTATATATATACATATATATGTATATATATATAATTATAAAGTGATGTGCCTGAGGGCCAAATTTGAACTCAGAAAGATGTCTTTCCAACTTGAAGCCTAGCACAATATCCATTATGCCACCTAGTCTTCCAAAAGGAACAATGACTAGACCTAGGTAACACCATCCCCTCTGTAAACACAAGGATTCTGGACACTAAATAAAGCCAGAGCTATGAAGTACATATGGAGGGAACATATATGACCAAGAGGTACTTCTTATCTCCTGGGAGTTCTCTCTTTAAGGAAGACCCCTCAAGATCTCTTTCGTATATGCCAAGCTCTCTTCTTGAATGACTCATTGTCTCAGCTACTGGGGCAACTCGCTTCTAGCCTGGCTCAAGCAGATGGCTTCTTTGGGATGCTTCCTCCCTGGACTCAGCTGCTTTGCCTCCAGATAGATGCTGTGACTGACCATAGTTTCTTCTTTTAAATTTCACAAGGCTGTAACAGCATATTCTGTCTTTGAATTCTCATTCACCTAAGACCAAGAAATAATAAACTCAAAAAAAGCAGAGTGCCACACGTCCATATACACATGGCAGCTGAGTTGTCCCCCTTGCTCTGCCCCCTCCACCCCTGCCCTCAGAAGCTCACAGTAGTTCTTCCATCTCATTTGAAAGATGCCAAGCAGAAAAGCAAGAGATTTGCTGTTCCAACGAAAAGGCTTTTCATTACCACAATGTAAGCAGACAGGAAACAGCCAGAGAACAGCCAGTGCTTTATTTGGGGAAGGGAGGGGGCGACTTGGGGGAAGGGTTCCTCCATTATGAATTTCTACCAGCAGGCTCTCCAAGTCTCTATGGTGATTATAACCAAGCAGGGCAAATTGTTCATGCTCTAAGGACTGTACACTAATTAGCCAGTTACTCTAGATACCTAGAAAGAAAAATAATGCTTCTGAACAGTCCTTTTGTATAACCTTTTTCAAATAGGAAAGACCTACTGTTCATATCTGGCAAACGTAATGTGTCTCACGAAAAAGCAGCATTTAATGCTGGTTTGACATGTGCTAGTGATTAGGAAGCCCTGGCACAGGGTTATGGCAAACCTCCTTATTGCAAATATCCTTAGTGCAGCTGTGGAGGAAGGCTTTAAGCTGGTATGATATAAAGTATGAATGAAAGAAATAAGCTGGGCTATATTGGTATTAGGTGTCTATGAACTGATGAGATTCAAGGAGCTAGGGCAAATGAGAAATCTAAAATGTGTGGCTCACCGGTGATTTGAATGTTGTTATGACCTCATCTAAAACTTCAACCATTTCATTGTAATTATTTGCTTGCCTCATTCTCTCCCATAGCTAATGTTCCTGAAAGCCTTAGAGTGAAATCTTGTGTGTGCTTTCATTCTTCGTACCTGTATCTCTAGTGTCTAGCGAAGCATGCTTTATAAACGTTTGATGGCCTTTTTGGTTTTAAATTTTCTTTCCAGATTACATGTCAGGACAATTTTCAGGAATCATTTTCTTACACTTTGTTATTCATATTCTCTCTCTCCCTCCCAGCCTTCCCCCTTCCCCAACATAGCAAGAAATATGATATAGGTTATACATTTATTATTATATGATGCGTATTTTCATGTTCCCCATATTGTGAAAGAAGACACAAATTGCTTATACTAGAGAAAAATTCATGGAAGAAATAAAACAGAGAATGGCATCTTTCAATCTACATTCAGACTTCAATTCCTTCTATAGCAGTGAATAGACTTTTTTTCATCATGATTCCTTTGGAGTTCTCCTAGATCCTTGCATTATAGATAATAGTAATTGCTTCTTGATTATTGATTGATGGATTTGTATTTGCCAAATCTACTCTGATATAGCCATCCTCCATGAGCAATATTTTTTTTTAATTTTAAACCCTTAACTTCTGTGTATTGACTTATAGGCAGAAGAATGGTAAGGGTAGGCAATGGGGGTCAAGTGACTTGCCCAGGGTCACACAGCTGGGAAGTGTCTGAGGCCGGATTTGAACCTAGGACCTCCTGTCTCTAGGCCTGGCTCTCAATCCACTGAGCTACCCAGCTGCCCCCCTCCATGAGCAATATTGTGTCCAATTTCCTATTATGTATGTGTGTCCAATTTCCTCACCCAAATAATTCACTATTTCCAACCCTGAGAATGAATGCAATTTGCTATATGAAAGTGTATTATGACAGTGCATCAGAAATGGAATTAGAAGACTTGGCTTTGAATGATTCATCTAACACATACTCCTTGCATGATCTCAGGCAAATCACTTACCTGCCCTGACACTCAGTTGCATTATCTGCAAGGAAGCATCTAAGATCCCTTCCCTTCAAATCTAACCTATAACCTATACATGAATATCTATCAAGTACCTACAAACTACTGGAATTACATTGTTCAATTGCACCTTCCCATTAGATTGGGACTATCTTTAATTCAGAGACTTGCCTAATTATCAAATGATTAATTATCAAGGATGTTATTAATCATTGCTGCAAGATACAGGGTCAAGCCTCAACCCAGAATTCCAGGCCCCCCTCCCCCCTAGAGAACTGTGGGTGAGGCTTGACCCTCACCAAATAATACCTATAATTTGTCTGTAGTGGTGGTTGGGAGTGAAGAGAAGACAGTATCTTTGGAGAGAAACAACTTACCTGACTTTTAGAGACCTACTGGCCATAGAGAATGATGTGCAGATGTGGGTATAGAAGGGAAATACATGCTCTGCAACTTCTGCTGGCCTACTCATTTCTGATTGTCAGTTCCCAGAGTATAGCCAAGGTGCCTGGATAGCAAGAAGCTTTAAGCTAGAGGAAATAGTCACTATTCTTCTGTGAATAGGTTGGCCTGAGTAGTCAACTGGACTCCCTTTCTCTTTGTGATTATATACTGCTACCTTCATCCTCAATCATCAAAAAATAAAGGAAGACTTGCCAAAACACTTCAGAAAGGTTATTCACTCCTACCTACCCCATATAGCTCTGCTCAAATATTTTTTATGCAAAATTATTTCCTCTGACTGTCTCATAAACAAATCACCACCAGAGCCCTAATTTTTAAAGTGCTATAAAAAGAGTAATATATACTTCAGTCAATGAGAATTAAGTTCCTATTATATGCTAAACTCTATACTATAGATTGAGGATACAAAAAAAACACCTAAAAAGTTGGTCTCTGGCCTTAAGGAGTTCACATTCTAATGTGGGAGACAGCAGACATGAAATTGTAAAAAAAAAAAAAAAAAGACATATACAATGTAAATGGAAGATGTCTCTCTCTTTCTTATCCCTGAAATCCATGGAGGGAAGGAATTCACAGTTTTGTTATTTGTAATTCTAATATTCTAAGAGAAGATAGACCTACCTTTTCTATGTATCAGAAAATATTTTGAAATAAAATATGCTTTTTATTTAGCTATAGTATGGATAATTTCCTGATTCATATCTGTATAGGCATTCAATTTTTGTTATTTTGGTTAAAGTTTATGAAGAAAATCTAGCCTTACATATATACATGTAGTTGGAAAATTCAGCAGTATTTTAAGAAGCTAGTAAGATATTAATATTTGCAAATAATTTTGAGCTCTCAAAAGTTCTCAGAGACCCCCTGTTATTTGCAAGCTGTTCTTTTGAGAACCACAAGTGAGAAGATAGAGTTGTTTGAACTCTTAGCACCCCATTCATAAAGTAGCACCATTATCCTCATAAATATGTAAAAATAACTCAAAGAATCATTTATCCATTTTATTAGACATAGTTCTTGACCTCAAGAAGCCACCTCTTGACAGTATAGGAATGGTAAACTTAGAATGGTACTGTCTACTTCTTAGATCACTGGATTACTTCCAATCTGGCTCATAGCCATCAGTTAAGAGAAAAACCATTATGGAGAATCTACCTGATATCCTTTATAGCATGGCATTAAACTCAAATGGAAATGGGTGCCACCAGGCTATATAAAGAATCCTGCAGATTGCATATTGGCATAGAAAACAAAATTTTAATATTATTTTGTTATATTTTTGCTTATTTTGTTAAATATTTCCCAAATATATTTTATTCTGGTTCAGTTGTCCCCGGTATTGCAGGCAGCATTGAATCTAGACAACATATTTGATAATTCTGTTCTACATCACCAGCACCAACTATTATCCATATGTCATCCATCAATAAGTAGCCCCAAGAACCACAGGGATATCAGCAAGTTTATTTGCCCCAGACCACTGGCCTTGACTCCAACTCAGACCCTGAAATGATTATCAAGTAGAGCAATCTGTTATGGAGAAGAGCCAGATATCTTTAACTACTAACAATGAAACCAGTCTAGGTGAAGCAGTGAGGCGTCCGGAGGGAATATCAGGAAGCTGCATGTGCAAGGTGAGTCAAACTCTTGCCACCTTCTTGACTATCATTTTCCCTCACACCTGAGTAGAAATAACCCTGCACCATGATAAGCACAGTTGCCCCCAAGAATAAGTGTACTCCACAGTCTACCACCCATAGTTCTGGCACAGCCTTAAGAACCATCATTCAGGGAATCAACCTTTATGTAGATGTGACCTTGCAACTACATCTCTCTTTCCTCCAATTCTACACCAGCTCTAGTTGCTGAAGAAAATTCTCATCCACAGTCTTTGAAGAAAATTCTCAACCCCAATGTCTCTGACATTGTCAAATACCTCAACAACAGAAATAGATGTGGTTTTATCTGTGGAAATAACATTAAATAAGATGAATTGCCATCTGTTTTGCTATGGCACTCTAAGGATCAGGAGGCCTTTCTATTTAACTTGTAGCTAAAACCTTGCATGTCTCTTCTCTGCCTCTTTTGAAATGTGAGCTTGTTGGGAGCAGAGACTGTCTTACTTTTCTGTTTGTAAATACTTAACACAATGCTTTGCACATGATAAATATTAAATTAATGGATGTTTGTCCCTTCTTCTCTCCCTCCCTTTTTCCCTTTTTCCATTTTTTCTTTCCTTCCTTCCTTCCTTCCTTCCTTCTTTCTTTCCTTCCTTCCTTCCTCCCTTCCTTCCTTCCTTCCTTTCTTCATCTTTAATGAAAGGATTCACTGATTAAAGATCATTAAAATGTTTATATGTAGAACAGAAAGTCAGAGGTATTAACTGTAGGTTGTGGTGAGGATCTTGGCAATTCATTGCACATTTATCAAACTTTTGATAAAGACCTTAGAAGGAATGAGTGATGCTAGTGTAAAGAGACAGGTGAAAAGATTTTGTCCAGGGAAATGGCCTGGAGAAGACATAGGACTGAGACCACAAGCATGGGGGATAAGGAGAGGAGAGAAGGGTTCTTTTTGTTTTTTAAAACTGACTTCTTTCAACTAGGAGCTTCTCCATTTTCTTCTCCAAGGCCTTTAAAAATAGAATAGATTCTAATTTATTTAGCAAAGATTAGTTAGCAAGGAGACACTGCAAATGCCCCCTTTGAAGGTTTCTTCCAATCCTATGATTCAACATCAATATAAATCCCATTTATACTTTATGTTCACCAACACCTTGGAAATTAAAATAATGTTGAATGAGCTATCTAGATAAGAAATTTAATCAGAAGGAAGCCAAAGTCTAATGCTAAATAGGTTTGAATTCAAATCCAGTTATAGATTCTAAAACCAAAGGAAGCTCCAAATTTTAAAAATCCTTTCCTGTAATACATTTTGATACATGAGCTAGAACAACTGACACTGTAACTATGCCTGAAAGGTTGCCCAGCAACCTTTAGAATTGGCATTGACAAACAGCTTTTCTTTTGTGTTGCCTCTCAAGTGGATGCCATTTCAGGAGGAATGTACCCACCTTTATTTACATTGATGGCGAACATTTGTAAACACTATTCACAACTGTGACAGTCAGTGCTTGCCTTGCATAATTCCGAACCTACTGGAAAGTTACTTAATATTCTCAGGGAATATTTCATTCTGTTCAGCAATATTCTACCCATAGACACAACTGAAATGTAAGTATGTCTGAGGAAGGATATTATCCTTCTCCTTTCTGTTTGTCCATGACATGACATCAGTCTTTTGGTTATCTCTGAGTCAGTGTTAAATAGCATTAAAGATGGCATTTTGCACCGTCAGATATTTCATGAGGACTAAGAATCAAAAGCAAAATCTTTTAGTAATCTATTTTTTTTCTTTTTTAAGATGCCTTCAATCTAGGGACTCCATGCACAGGGGGAAGACTTATTTATAAACAATTTGTGCAATCCCATTTACATTCTTATTGTGTTCAGAAAGGAGATGCCAGGTATGCACCAAAATGTGTTTAAAGGTCTCCATTCTGATGTCAATAGCAAGATTTAGAAACATATCTTCCCAAGAATATGCACATGCATGTCTCCATGCTGGGTAAAAATTTAAGTGTTAGAAGGGCAGAAAATAGACTTTGTGCAATAAGATATTTTAACTCTTCTCTCCTATCAACTTCCCAAATCCCTGTGAACTATATGGCAAAATCCCTATATAGGCTGGGGATAGACCTCACCACAGGTGTAGTTCATTATATGCAGGATCTTCTCTATACTAGTCTCTCTATATCTCATCCACTTCCTATTAGAAATCTTCCACTGGATATCCTGTAGGCATCTGAAACTCAACAGATTCAAAATCATACTTGTTATTTTTTTTCCTTTTAACTTCTTTTGGTTGAGGGTAATGACAATGGAGTCATCATCACTTCTTCATCTCCCCTATATATAAGCAGTTGACAAGTTATATTGACTCTTTATAATGTTGCTTGTATCTGTCCCCTCCACTCTACCAAACCACCATCACTCCATTTCAAGCCCTAATTACATCTCACTTGGACTATTACAATTGACTTTGAACGGATTTCCCTTTTTCTAAAATCTCCCCTTTCCAATTCATGCTTTAAACTATTGCCAAAAAGTTATTCATAAAACACAGGTTCAATTATGCAACTCCCCAGCTCAAAAGGCTCCAGTGACTAATGCCTCTAGGATAAAATAGATTTCTCTATTTAGTATTAAAAATCTGTCATAATTCTTAAAGCCTATTGTCTCTAGGTATCTTATAGATCATTCTCTTTCATGTATTCTATATTGAACTAGCCTTCTTGCTTTTCCTTGTATATTCTTCCTTATCCGGTTTCTAGAGTCTTGTATAATTATTCTTGTATTCTTGCCTAGAATGCACACCCCATTCACCTCTTCCTCTTAGAAACCCATTTCCTTCAAGTCTATACTTAGGTACCACCTAAATACAGCCTTTCCAAATCCCTACATCACCCACCTGTGGTTAATATGT
The DNA here is from genome assembly GCF_016433145.1 of Gracilinanus agilis. NCBI lineage: Eukaryota > Metazoa > Chordata > Mammalia > Didelphimorphia > Didelphidae > Gracilinanus > Gracilinanus agilis. Next base: position 549,129,077 of record NC_058132.1, on the reverse strand, counting down.
TTCTTCAGTGAAATTGTTTTATATTTAATTTATTTATATTTTGTATTTTAAGATCTTTTATGTGGTACATCTCTCCCCCAGTCAGCTGCAAACACCTCGAGAGAAGTTACTTTGTCTCCTTGATCTCCAGGACAAAGTACGTCCTTAATAAAGTCTTGTTAAATAAATAACTACAAGAATGAATAAATAAGTCTCCCAGTGTATAGGGTCCAGATTAATAAATAAATTGGATAAAAACCATACAAACCACACTTCTTCATTAATGACATGAACAGTAATATGTAAAAAAGACAGAAAAACAGAAATATTTTGCTTTCTAAGAACATGAATTTCCCCAAACTTCTTGTTGGATTACATGCATACTCTGACTACCCTGTCTGGCCCTTATTGTTATATTGTTGAATGAGATTAGATAAATGACTTTCATTGCCTCCTATAGATTAGGGACTTATCATTTTTCTTATTGGATTTAAATAACAATGATACTAAGTAACTAGTCATAATTTTGTCCATTTTCTTCTTCAAATAAATTATAATTGATATTTTACTGAATCTTTGGTATCATATTATCATACCATATCTATTTAACATATTTTATGAGTTAAAGTAGGAGTAAATAAATTCATTTTTGAGATCATATTGTGCCCTCTCCTTTTAGTGATGGTCCTCTCTGAAATACATTAATATTTAGATAATAAATACACAGTTCATTATTGGGCCTGTCTGGAAACCTTTGAACTCATTAGTATATATCAGAGTTTGTGCTGAGTTGGTATAGTTTCTGAAACCTTTTTGAGGCACTTTTAATATCACAAAAAAGTCTTTGAGTATGAATTTAATGGTAGTAGTATGGCCATTTTACAAATGAAAACAACAACAAAAAAGCTGAGACTCAAAAAGCCCAAGAGGTGTAACTTAGGTAATACTCTAGTAAATGGGAGAGGCAGTAAGAAATAAGGTTGGCTAGATTTATTTAGGACCACAAAAGCCAGACAGAGAACCATCAAAAACAGACATAATAAAATAGCAAATAAAGAACAGCAAGGTTTTGACCATAGTCAAGATGTATTTAAGCAAGATTAGCTTGACAATAGTAACTAAGACATATTAAAGAGGAGGGACACTAAAATCAGAAAGAGTTAGGCTATTAGAAGGTAGTTAATTTATTGATTCATTTGATGTGTTAAATCCTTGGGCATACTAAAGTCATTTGGATAGTCTGAGAAAGAAAGGGGAAATATAAGAAGGTTTGTCTCTTCTTTAAGAATTTTGTTCAAATCTCACCCTAACAGATGGAGCATTCCTTCCTATTAAGAAGATTATTTGATAAGCTTTGGGAAAAATGGAATGGGAGGTACTAGAATTAGTAAAACCAATTAGGAGACTATTAAATTAGTTGAGAAAACAACAATCAGAGCAACAACAATGAGGGACTAAACTAGGATTCTGATCAAAGGAGTAGGGCTGACCAAAATGGCAGCATAGCAGGAAGAAGAAGTACATCCCAGTTTTCCCCCTACAACTCTACCCACAAAGATATAGAAAGAACTTCAGACCAAATAGTGATTGGGTAATACATGAAAAGGGATGGCAAAATCATTGTTTAATTAAAAAAAAACTAAAATAAAATTTTACATAAGTAGAAAGATGTTGTAGAAGTAGAAGATTTGATGGGAATTGACAACTAATTAATTGTGAGGATTAAGGCAAAGGAAAAGAGTTAAGAATGCTTTGGCATGGTTATGAGCATTCATACTTGGAATAATGAAGGTATAGTAGAAAAGAGTCTTTGGATGAGGGGCTGATTTATGCAGACAAAGAAAAGTTCAGTATTATTTGCATAGCATTTAAAGCATTATTAAGACATAAATATAGAGAGATCAGGCAAAATCTGGGGATCAGTTACATTAACTTCAAAAGACCTATATAGTAAATGTCTCTGATATGTGCATAGCATTGGCTAGTTGCTAGGGATAAAAAAAATGTCCTGTAGTATTGACTGATCTACTGGAGGGATAAAATGTGCATCTATATAACTAATTAAATTTTTATACAAGTAATTTCTAGAGATATTTTTCAAGATTTTAAGGGAGAGATCAAGGTTGGGTATGTGATTTTGAGAATCACACACACAGAAGCAATAATGGAATGTAAAGGGTGGGTTAAGATAATCAATTAAGATAATCATTAAAGAAATAGACTTTAGAAGGGTTTGATTTTATGCTATGAAATTATCTTTATCTGAAACAAGCTTGTTACAAGGGAGGTAATTTTAATTTTCAGTTGTTTATAAGTCAGATCAGTCTGACATCAAATTCTGCCACAAACTGAATGACATATGTAATGTTTCAACTAAACAACAATTGAGAACACAAAGGAATTCTCAAAAAAACTTAAAGAATTCTCTAAAATTCCTCTAATGTACTTTCATTTCATTTACCTACAAGTCAAGTAGTATAAGGCTACTGTTTAAACATGTTTATGTCTGAGTAACTGGGAATAGATTGTTTTTCTTCATTTTCCATTTATTATGCCTTGTAAGCCATAATATATAACATGGAGAATAAGTGCCAAAACAAATTCCTAAATTCAACATGCTTCCTCTTTTTCACAGGGTACACTGCTACCCTGAGAAACTTCCTTCCTAGGTTTCAATTTATTCATTAGTGACTCCCTTTCCAGAATACTTCTTGATAAAAGATCTCAATTAAACTTCATCTTCATCATCCCCCCCTCACCTGTTGCATTGCCCTCTGTTTTACCCTGTCTCTTCTCCCCTAACTTTCTAGTTCCCTTGTATATGCTGTCTTCTCTTGTTAGAATGTAAATTCCTTGAGGATAAGTACTGTCTTTGGGGAACCTGGTTGGTACAGTGGATAGAGTACTGGCCATGTAGTCAGGAACTCATCTTCCTCAATTCAAATCTAGCCTCAGACCATTATTAGCTATTTGAACCTGGCTAAGTAAGTCATTTAAACCTGTTTGTCTTAGTTTCCTCATTTGTAAAATGAGCCAGAGTAGGAAATGAAAATTGCTCTAGTATTTTTGCTAAGAAAACCCCAAATGGGGTGACAAAGAGTCAGACATAACTGAAGAGGAGCTTTCTTGTTTGTTTCCCAAGCACAGCTGGTATAATGCCTGGCACATTGTTAATACTTAATATTTTTTATTTATTTACTACTAAATTAGTTATTAGATATTATTTACTACTAAATTAGTTATTTACTACTAAATTAGTTATTATTATAATAAAAATTTATAATTATTTAGGGAAAACATTCTTTGTAACCTTAAAGTATTTAAGGCCTAAGAGTTTTTTTTTAATGTTATTTGCTTTTCAATTTCCCCCCCTCATCTGTTACTTAGTGTAACAGAATCAAGCATTTCTGATTTGGAAGGAAACTTAGTCCTTAGGTAAGGAATAATTTTCTCTTTAATATTCTTAAAAACAGATTATTTAACCTTTGTTTGAAATCTCCATTTGAAATGGAACCTGTCATCTATTAAACCGAATGATTTTACTTTTGGATAGTTCTACTCCCTTTTATCAGCTTACAGGTCTTTTTGTCACTTCCACTGATTTCTACTAGTTCTACCCTATGGAGCCTAATAGAACAAATCTATCCTGTTTTCCACATGAAAACCCTTAAAATATTTGAAGATAGCCATCATGTTCCCCACTGAGTCTTCTTTTGACCAGCTTAACATCATTACATTTCTCCTTATATGGCATGAATTTAAGACCTTTCAACATACTGCTTCCTTCCACTGAATTCTCTATAGCTCAGCAATGTCCTTCCTAAAATACAGCAGTAATGACTAAACAAAATACTCTTGATATGAACTGACAAGGGATTCTGAACAGATAAGGGCAGAAGATCTTCCTAGTCCTGAAAACTATTATCTGTTGGAGTGTCATCACACAGTTGACTTAAATTGAATTTAGAGTTCATTAATACCTCCAGGTGCTTGTTTTTGTTGTTGTTGTTGTTGTTTTCCAGATGAACTGCTGTTTAACCATTCCTATTCTGTATCATGACTTCTGAAGTCATTTTGTGAGCCCAAGCATAATGCTTTGGAGGGTAGAGTTCTAAACTTTATAGCTCTTAAATTTCATCTTATTTTATTCAGAGAAATGTTCCAGCCTATTAAGATTGTTCCGGATTCTGACATTGTCTTCAGATTATTTTAGTTATCCCTCTCAGCTTTGCGTCCTATGATAAGGATGTTACTTATAGATTTACCTGAGTCTTTGATTAAAAAATACTAAACAAATCATGTTTATGGCTCCTATACCCATTTGTTCCAATGCATACTCAATCATAATGGCTAAGGCATTGCTTTTTTAAAAATCTTTTTTCTACTTAAACTTAGTACCCAATATATTCATTCAATTTCCTGAATACTCTCAACCTAAGTCATCCCTTCTATTTTCTTGAATTTCAAGCCTCTGCAAGATCTCTTCCTTTTAATCAAATCATATTTAGAATGGGGATGAAAGATATCTTCTCAATGTTACTATTTGACCCTAATTATTTTTAATTTATTCAAAGAAGACCATTTCCTACAAATAAATGACATAATCTGACTTCCTAAAGGAGCTGGACTCTTCTCATTACTTTGAAATTCTTCATTCACAATAATAAATAGAACTTCAGAGTTGAGAGATAAAGAATATATCTTATAGTTCAATTCCCTCATTGAACAGAGAGAAACTGACTCTCTGCGTATAGATCTTGTCCAAGGTTTCTGCTTCATCTTCTTTCATTTCCATTTATTGAGGCATTTACATAAAGTGAAGTTAATAAAAGACAAGGTATCCCAGAAGTCTTAGTTTTAAGCTATGCAATTTTAAGCTATAATAGTGTAAAACTGTACTAGGATTGTTAGGACAATCTGTCTATTCTAAGGTAGTAGTGACAGTTTATATATAGAAAGTAAAAACTATGTTTAATGGCTTTGTTTCATTACCAACTCAAAGTTGCTATTTGGGAGACTGAGGTTGGTGGGTTCATGAAGAAAGGCTAAAATTAGTAGGATATCTACAATGAATCCAACACTGATATATCAAGCCTTCAGGAGCAGAACACCACCAGACTGATGAAGGAAGGTCAAATTGTCCCAAGTCAGTAACAGAGTGGTTCAAAACTTTTTTGCAAATTAGCCAGTGGGATTGAACCCATAATTGACTGTTGCCCTCTGGCCTGGGAGAGATAGAGAAACCCAGAATAAAATCAAACAAGCAAATAAAATGTATTTTGGAATAACAAATCAAGAAGGAAGAAAATATTTCTCCCCAGAGAGTGTATATCCTAAAATTGTAAAATGTAAAAATATTTTCCCAATTTAAAACAAGAGAACCCTTTCATGATAGTGGAAATGCAGAAAAGAGGAATTTGACCAAAAACAGCAATGGAAAATCCTTACTCTAATTTGCTAATTTCTGTAATTTTTTTTCTTTCTGAAATTCTCACATCCATCTTTTGCTTTATATTTCCACTGTTGGCACCTGTGCATGATCAAATATCTAATCTGCTAACAACTATCCTCTTTATCATTTAGGCATTGTAAACTAGAGCTTTCTCCCCAAGCCACCATGGTAGTTCCTGAAGTTGTCATTCAAAACTCAAGCAAATTGGGGGTTCAGGGACATCATTCAAGGTGGTAAGTATGAATGTGTACACTTCTGTGCATTGCTTACAATATGCCATGCTAGGTCAGATTGCATTTAATACCATAAAGAGTTGAAAGCATGAAATGATATGTGAAAGTCAGCCAATTCTAATCTCCTGGGTATCAAAAAATTGTTTTCAATTAAAAAGACAGGTTGTTTTGACCTTGTGGAAAAGCACAATATTATGCAATTTATTTGAAGCCATTTAGTCAGATATTTAAGTTTCTGCTCCCTCACCCATGTAGAGTAGGGTCATTCCTATCACTTAATGATCTTCATTCATAGTTTGCAAATATTAAAAAACACAATCTATTTTATCACCTCTATACTTAGTTTTTCTATCAGGAGGGGCTGACTCTTTATTTCCACCACTTGGCCTTGGTGGTAACAATTTTGTTTACTGATTACCAGAAACACTTCATCACTGACAGGAACAAATCAGCAGATCTTGTCAGCTGTGACTCCTTCCCAGCTGTGTAAATCAGTGTTGATGGTCCTCAGGCGTGGCTTTAGTATAACCTTGAAGTGTTTATGTGTACAATACCTGAGAGAGATTTTGGTATGCCACTCAGTGTAAGTCATTCTACAATTCAGCTTTTCAGGTCTCTTCAGTTTTAATAGGCTTCTATCTAGAAAGCCCTTATGGAAAATCTTATGATACAGAATCATTCAACATATGCTAAATTACTAGAAAAATTAAACATCAGAAAAAAATAGTATAATACTATTAAGTCACTTGGTTTGCTTTATTACTAATTCAATGTTGTAACATTTATCCCATTTATCCAGAAATTTCCACATAATGCACAAATCATCCATAAGGTAGGTCCTAAATTGTGGCTTACTTTAACAGGTGGTAGTTTAACACCATCTAAAAACTTATGTGAATTTGTGTATCATTCGTGTATTATATATAACAGAGAAAATACATGTTGTAAAGTAGTCAAATAATTTAAAGAACATACACTTATATGTACATTTTAAGAGAAATATATATATTTGCATTTTAACTTTTGTTAAACATTTAAAATATACTGTTAGAATATGTATACCTATGTGTATGTGTATATATATATATATACATATATATATATATATATATTTGTGTGTGTGTGTGTGTGTGTGTGTGTGTGTGTGTGTGTGTGTGTGTAATTTTGGATTATTTGGCCACAGAAAAATTTTTGAAATCATCCCATATAGCTAGAGTTTGTAAATTATACTGGTAGATAGTGTATCCATTTAATCACAGGTCTTTGAAAGCATTTACAATATTGTCCAATGTAAAATGGACTTTTAAACAATTATATATATAATAAAAGACTTAAAGCTAGAAGGAACATTGGAGGCCAGAGGATCCAACTCTCATTTTAGAGATAAAGAAATCAACATAAAAAAAGTTAAGTGACTTTCCCAGGGTCAAATACATAGTTAAAAAGTATCTGTATTGCCCTCTTGTTGTAGGACTTCAGGGCAATTTTGCTGAATTATTTCTGTTAGTATGGAGTCCAGGTTTCTATTAATTTCTGGTTTTTCTGGAAGACCAATTATTCTCAAATTGTCTCTTCTAGACCGGTTTTCTTGGTCTGTCACTCTCTCATTGAGATATTTCATGTTTCCTTCTATTTTTTCAGTCTTTTGGCTTTGTTTTATTTGTTCTTGTTGTCTTGAGAGATCATTAGTTTCTACTTGCTCAATTCTAGCCTTTAGGGATTGATTTTCGGCTATAATCTTTCGGTTTTCGGCCATAATCTTCTGGTTTTCGGCCATAATCTTCTGGTTTTCGGCCATAATCTTCTGGTATTCCTTTTCAATCTGGTCATTTCTTGTGTTCAATTTGCTTATCAGTTCATTTGGTTTCTGAGCCTCACTTTCCAGTTGCAAGATTCTACCTTTTAAACTGTTATTTTCTTGCCAGATCTCTTCCATTTTCCTCAAAATCTCAGTTTTGAACTCTTCCATAGCTTGTGAGGAGTTTTCCTTATTTGGGGAGGGTCTGGATGCTTGTTTGTTCTCCTCCTCTGTTTGCTCGGTTGTCTGGATTTTCTCTGTGTAAAAGCTGTCGAGTGTTAAAGACTTCTTTTTCTTGTTATTATTCTTTCTCCTCTGAACTTCCTGTGACTGAGTAGCCATCATTAGCCCAGCAGCTTCTCAGATTTATCCTCCCGCTCTGTGTCTGTCAGCGATCTATTGGCTCCTGAGGTCTGAGTTCTGGTTTTTTCCAAGGTCAAGCCCCCTGGTGGGCCCCCTTGCTTGATCCTCTGCTGGAGGTTCCTTTACAAGTCTCAGGGCGCTGCTTCCACAGTCATATACCCGTCCACACTGGTTCCCCACTTAGGCTTTAGTTCCTGGCTGTGTCTGCCTCCACCCACGCCTCCTCAGTGCCTGCGCTCTGCTCAGCCTGCGCTCTGCGCCCATCGTCCTGCTCCCGCGCTCAGATATCGCGTGCCTTTTTTGGCTTAATGGGGTCCTAAGTCTTGCTGCTCTCAGGAACAGGTCCCGGAGCTGCCAATGACTCGATGGGTGCCCCAAACTTGCTCTATTTCTTTTTAGCTGGCTTCGGAGCTACAGGTGTTGTGTGTGGAGGGGGTGGGGGTGGGGCAGTTGCTCAGCCCGCGATAAAGCCAGGGAGACCAAAAACAGAGAAAGAAAACTACAGACCAATCTCCCTAATGAACATAGATGCAAAAATCTTAAATAGAATACTAGCAAAGAGACTCCAGCAAGTAATTAAGAAAATCATTCACCACAATCAGGTGGGATTTATACCAGGAATGCAAGGTTGGTTCAACATTAGGAAAACCATCCACATAATTGACCATATCAACAGTCTAACAAACAAAAATCACATGATTATCTCAATAGATGCTGAAAAAGCCTTTGACAAAATACAGTATCCATTCCTATTGAAAACACTGAAAAGTATAGGAATAGAAGGACCTTTCCTAAAAATAATAAACAGTATATACCTAAAACCATCAACAAACATCATATGCAATGGGGATAAATTAGAAGCCTTCCCAATAAGATCAGGAGTAAAACAAGGATGCCCATTGTCACCTCTATTATTTAACATTGTACTAGAAACACTAGCAGTTGCAATTAGAGAAGAAAAAGAAATTGAAGGTATCAAAGTGGGCAAAGAGGAGACTAAGCTATCACTCTTTGCAGATGATATGATGGTCTACTTAAAAAATCCTAGAGAATCAACTAAGAAGCTTGTAGAAATAATCAACAACTTTAGCAAAGTTGCAGGATACAAAATAAATGCACATAAATCATCAGCATTTCTATACATTTCCAACACACTAGAGCAGCAAGAAGTAGAAAGAGAAACACCATTCAAAATCACCCTAGACAATATAAAATACCTAGGAATATACCTACCAAAACAAACACAGCAATTATA
>NC_058132.1:548887020-549084999 GCF_016433145.1 Gracilinanus agilis | reverse complement strand
TTTTTTTTTTTGAGAGCAGGAGGTCACAAAACCAGGGTCTACACACTTCCAGTATGGTCTGAGACCTTGAGTTTTAGGACTTGCAGAATTGGTAAACATAAGGTGGTGACTCAACACTGATCAGACAGTGTTCTGATGAACAAGGGGATAAACTGGGCCAGGTGTACAGAACAGGGTTTAAGAATAGGAACTTCCTCCCCTTTTCCCTTTCCCTTTCACGGTGATTTGGTCATGAAACCATTGGGTTAGGAGACTGGTTTCTTATGTCATAACCTCCAGAGCTTGTAGAAAGGTAAGGACATGTAACTGAAGTAGGTTACTTCAAAAAGCGAATCCAGACACCCAGGATATGTATTTATTAATCTATTGATTAATAATATGTACCCACTGGGCAGGGCAACTTTCCTAGGGAAAGTGCCTTGAGGCAAAGTTACAGGCAATTTGTATAGGTTTACATACCTGAGAGAGGTAAAAAGGTAAAATAAGCTCATCTAAAGCTAAGAAGGATATATGGCTTTAAAGTTTTCAATAAATGAAATGTGGCCTTAGTGACTGGGGCAATCAAGTCTTATCCAACAGAGGCCAGATGTACCATAAAGTGGGGAGGACAGACATTCCTTTGTATAAGTTTTCCTGTAGCTGATTTATCCCTTCCTTGAGGGGCCATCCTCTTCTTCCTCTGACCATCTGTTGCTACAACCTGAGAAAGCACTGCTTTCTATAAGGGAAAGTATACTGTATTGATTACTACCTTTACCAATGGATCAGGGACTTTCTTTTACTCTATTTCATAACAGACACTTTCAGCATTGCAGAAGTTTTTTAATATTCCTATTCTTATCATATCTTATTTCTAACATAGCATACTATATATTTCTATTGCCATGATCAATATATCCTGTACACAGTTATTCAAACCAGCTAATAACTCTGCTATATTTTATTATAAATCACACACAACTGATTAGACTATTATAAAGGGATCCTTATATGATTAAAAGCTACCTAATTGAATTTCTTCTTGCAAACTCTTCTGGGAAGGTGATTCGAAATTGGACCTAAAAGACTATAAAGCCATGCATCCCCCTTGACCCAGCCTGTATCCCAAAGAAATACAAAAAAGGGGGACAGGAAGAAGTACCTAAAAATACAAAACCATAAGAGCTATTTTTGTGGTCACAAAGGATTAGAAATTGAAAGGAACACCTTCAATTGGGGAATGGCTAAACAAGTTGAAGGATACAACTGTGATGGAATACTATTGTTCTATAACAAATGATAAGCAGAATGCTTTCAGAAAAGCCTGGAAAAACATAAATTAATTGATGTACGATGAACAAAACCAATAGAACACTATATACACAGTAACAACAATATTGTAAGATAATCATCTGTGAATGATTTAGTAGTTCTGATCAGTATGATGTCGGAGACAATGCTGAAGGACTCATGATGAAAAATGTTTTCCACCTCCAGAAAAAGAATTGATAGATTCAAGATAAAACTATGCTTTTTTTAACTTTAGTTTTCTTGTGTTTTTTTTTTAAATTTCTACTTTCTTTCACAACATGACTAATATGGAAATATGTTTTGTGTGACCACACAGGATAACCTAATTGCTTGTCTTCTCCATGTGGGGGAAAGGGGGAAAGCAGGAAATTTGGAACTCAATATTTTAAAAGACAAATGTTAAAAATGTTTATATGTAGTTGGAAAATATTTTTTTGAAAAAAGAAATATAGTTATTATTCAGTCGTGTTGGAATCTTTATGACTCCACTGGGAGTTTTCTTGGCACAGATACTTAAGTGGTTTGACATTTCCTTCTCCAGCTAATTTTTCAGGTGAGGAAACTGAGGCAAATAGAGTTAAATGACTTGTCTTGGGTCACAAAGCTAATAAGTATCTGAGAGAAGATTTGAACTCAGGTTTTCCCATCTCCAGGGAAGTCACTCTCCACTGCACCACCTTGCTGCCCATAGCAGAAGTGTTAAACTACATTAATAACATCACTGAACTGGATCATCATGTATTTTTATTTGAAAATACACTAAGGCATATGCAGTGCAAAAGAAATCTCACCACAAAGAAGAAGCAAAATTTCACTGTTTATTAAAATTAAGCTTTTAAAAAGTTTCAAATGTGATGGAGAGACCTGAAGAAATATTTGTGAGACAATAAAGGTAGCGAGGAATATTTGCTTTAACCTTAGAGAAGAGATGGCTGATGAATTTCTTTTTTTTTAACCCTCAACTTCTGTACCTTAGAATAAAAACTAAGTGCTGGCTCCAGAGCAGAAGAGCAGTAAAGGCTAGGCAATTGGGGTTAAGTGACTAGTCCAGGGTCACGTAGCCAGGAAATATCTGAAGCTCTATTTGAACCAAGAACCTCCCATCTGTAGGCCTGGCTCTCTATCCACTGAGATACTAGTTGCCCTGAATTATGAATTTCTAATAAAAATCATATAAGTGTCATGGGAGCATAGTATTGTTGCAATAGAAGATAAGAATATATGATTTCTCTGTTAAAATCAAACCATTTGGTAAAAATTTCTGATTTTTCATTTCAATACTTTCATTTTTCAAAAATCATCAAGCAATACTTTGAATGATCCTCACCAAGGAGAAGGAAATGATAGATACTGTGGAAATGATCAGACTCTTGAGAGTAAGTGATTATATTAATGCAGAGTTCATGATAAAAAGAATTTCAAGTGTGAGCTTATCTACATGGTGGACTATAATTTTAACCAAAAATTTTAAAACTTCAGAGAAAAGAAAGCCATGATCTTATGGCTTGATGCACTTGAAATCAACCCAAGAGGAATGGCACCTTTGGATGAATGAAATTGAAACTATTCCTAACAAGAAAGAAAACAGTAAGATATTTAAAGAGAATTATGTTTATACAACTCAGCTTTCTAATTAAGTCAGATTTTAAAAGGACATGTAAAAAACAAGGACATTTAATTAAAGACTAATACAAAAGATGAGCACAGTAAAATTAGGGTCAGGAAGGCCAAGTCAAGAATTTGTTGAGGCTTGCAAAAAAATCAAAACTTGCTAAGGAGAATAAAAAGGGTTTGTGACTGTTGCTGTTTATTTGCATTTAGTTTATAATGGAATGAAAACTTAAACAAAGGGGGAGAAGAACTGAGCATCTTGTTCAGAATAAATATTTAGAAAGTGATTGCAGAAAAAAATTGCAAATTGTCTAACACGCTCTCATTTTAACTCACATTGTCCTTTCTTGTTCTCTTCTTAACAAAGAGAATGTCTTCAAATTTAAAAGGACCTAAGAAATATAGATGGAAAGGAATTAAAAGCCCCCAAAATGAGCTATATAGTAGAGTCTCAGAGTTATAGAATTTTATGTTTAGAGAATCCTCAGAGGAATATCCTTCATAATATCTCAGGTGATCCAGTTAGTGATTCAATTTCAGCTTGAAGAGTTAGTCTTGGGGGCAGCTGAGTAGCTCAGTGGATTGAGAGTCAGGCCTAGAGATGGGAAGTCCTAGGTTCAAATCTGGCATCAGACACTTTTTAGCTGTGTGACTCTGGGCAAGTCACTTGTCCCCCATTGTCTAGCCCTTATCACTCCTCTGCCTTGGAACCAATACACAATATTGATGCTAAGACTGAAGGTAAGGGTTTTAAAAAAGAGTTAAAATCTCATCTGCAAAGATAGCAAAGGAAAGCTTCTACCAAATGCTTTGTTATGATTTATTTCTGCATTTTATCTAGCATTGAATTCATATGCCACTATAATAACTTTCTCTAAAAAGGAAATGTGGTTATTGTGCCAAGGCCTTCTATTTTATTAATTACTTCTCTCTATAGATGATTATAACACATTCCTTTAATAAAAATCATTCTAAATTTTACAGTGAATTAAAGGCAAGACATGTGACCACATTTTGTGTATATGTATGTGTATCAAAGATCCTTGGATTGGAAAATATAAAAACAAAAATTATTTTTGAAACTCTAACATTTGCTCTTTAAAAACAATCAGGACAGAATTTGCTATTATTTAATCATGCTGTAGGATCTTTGAAAGATGATTAATAGTTGATCAGCACTTCTTTCTTTTTTTTTAATTTAATTTTTTAAACCCTTAACTTCTGTGTATTGGCTCCTTGGTGGAAGAGTGGTAAGGGTGGGCAATGGGGGTCAAGTGACTTGCCCAGGGTCACACAGCTGGAAAGTGTCTGAGGCGGGGTTTGAACCCAGGACCTCCTATCTTTAGGCCTGACTCTCAATCCACTGAGTTACCCAGCTGCCCCCAATCAGCACTTATTTCTGTCAGTTCTTTCAGTGCTCTTGGAAATAGTTCATCCAGATGTGATGAATTGAACTTGATGAGATCAGCAAGGTCCCTCCCTATCTTTGCTCTTCTTAGCATTTTAATCATTTTTGTTCCCATTCAAAACATTCATCTTTTTTATGAACAGAAGGAATGATTTGAATATTTTTAAAATCTTTCTGTTGTTGCTAGAATAGCTAAAAATATAGTATTGTCCTTCTAGATCAGTGATTCCCAAAGTGGGTGCTACCTCCCCCTGGTGGGTGCTGCAGCGATCCAGAGAGGCAGTGATGGCCACAGGTACATTTATCTTTCCTATTAATTGCTATTAAAATTTTAAAAATAATTTCCAGTGGGCTAAGTAATATTTTTTTCTGAAAAGGGGGCGGTAGGCCAAAAAAGTTGGGAACCATTGATCTAGATAAATGAGAGGAGAGACTAGGAAAAAAAGATGAATGTGCAAGGGGAACAGGGAAGAGAAGACTGAAGTATATGAACAGTAGGGATTGAATCAACTTGGAAACTGAAGACCACTAGGCAATTTGCCACAAGAACCATCCACTCTAATTTCAAACAAAGGCTAGCAACTGAGTTAGAATGTAGAAAACACAAATAAAAGGAAGAACCTAGCAATGATGCAAAAGCTTCCATTCTTCCCATGGAAGAATACTGGAGTTAGAGATAGTACTGTATCCTCAGGTGAAACAGTGGCTCCTGTTTCAGGGAGTAATGATGGGAATTCACAGTTCCCATTAGCAGAGAAATCATGCAGTATATATCACTGGAGGAAAAAAAAGATTAGTTAAAAATTTTTAAACATTAGTAAAGAGAATATACTGTATTTCACTGAGTATGGAATTTATTTATCTAGACATACATTTGAGAAAAGCATTTTGGAAGCTATGGGAAAGATGGAATGGAAGTGGGCAGAGACTTGAGAAATGGACACAAATTAGGATGTTATTTCCTGAACTGAGGTAGTGGCTAGGTGGGTAAAGAGGATATGAGATGTCATAGAAAAACAATCATAAGAACTAGCAATTAATTGAATGAGATCATGAGGTTAGCAAGTTGAGAATGACACTGACTTTGTTAACCAGAAATACTAGATGACCTAGACAGAGATAGTTATTTAGATAATGGGAGAGGTAGAAGCTAATGAATGCTGTTTTGGTCATAGTTTAGGAGATCATTAAGATATCCAGTTCAAATTGCCCAACAAAGGGTACTGGTGATGCAGGGCTGGAGGGCAGGGAATACACTGGCCTAAATAAAAAGATGTAAGATTTGAAGTGATGATAATTGAACCTCAGAGCTAGAAGACAGGAGCTGATAAAAATTACCCTGTGAAAGGTGATAGAAAGGAAAGACATAGGGGCTCAGAAGAGAATCTTGGGGAACACACAGAATTAGCAGTAATGACATGGATGAACCTATAATGTAAGAGAAGGAAGGAAACATCAAAGAGAACAGGATCCCCAAAACCTAGAGAAAAGAAATCCAGGGAAAAGGTGATCAAATGTGTCAATTAATCAGAGCTGAAAAGAAGAGGTAAAGGAAAAGTAAATAGATAAAGAATATAGGGAACATTATGAGCCTCCCATAAAGGCATGATACAGTATAAGTGAGGATTTTAGTTTTCCAGACAATTGCAACAGCCTCTGTCAAAAAGTAGAACTGTTAATTGACTTTGCCTAAATGACAATTCCATCCTTTAAAGGATGGAGGAATAAATGTGAGGAATTATTAATCTTTTCTTCATGAAGAGCTAACTAACTAGGATGAACTAATTAATGATGTAGAAATGATGGGAACCTTAATGGAAAGTGATCGTTTTATCTTAGAATTCATGATAAAGGAGAAGAAAGCTGGGTATTATCTGACATTCATCTTATATTTGGAGAGAAATTATTTCAAAGGAGATGAAGCTGCACGCCAAAGGGAATCTTGAAGAGAAACAGATGAGGACATCTAGGGTATCAGTAGAGGTGGAGAAGCTCTGAGAGTAGCTGTACCATCTCTTTGTTTTCATTGAACTTGTCATACCCATATTGTAATGATGATGATGATGATGATGATGATGATGATGATGATTATGATAGTGATGATGATGATGTTGATGATGATAATGGTGGTAGTGATGATGATGACGATGATAATTATGGTGGTGATAATGATAGTGATATTGGTGATGATGGTGATGATAGTGATGATGATGATGATGATAGAGTAATGATAGTCAGTGGCTAAAATCCAAAAGGACTTGTGTAGGGAGAGGGTAATTCTGATATAAACATGGATAGAGGAAGGAGAAGACACCTTAGACCCTGTATAGCTCTTTTACCTTTTCAACATTCAGGGTGGCATAAGACTATGGGGTTGATATTTCATACCTCTGTCACCTTAAGTTTCTTTCAGAAGAAAAGACTTCAGAAGCTAAACTTTTTGCTGTTGGATGGCAGTCAAGAAGAATGTTCTACAAGGTCATCAGGACTGCAGAATAGATGAATCACAGGTTGTGTGGGATGATGTTCTTTCTGGCTCTGCCTGGGCCCCCCTGACTAACCTATACTGTAACATGGAAAATGGCAGGGTGGAATTCCTGCAAGATACAGGGTCAAGTCTCACCCAGAATTCCAGGGTACCCCTCTGGGTGAGGGGACTGTTGGAAAGGGGTTAGACAGTTGATTCCTGGGGGTTAAGGTGAGTAGGTCACTCTGCTTGCTGTTCCCGGTGTGGAGTTTGCCTTGGTGGCCATAGTGGCAAAAGCCATTTTGGTTTCTACTCAGGAGTTTGCCTGTCTAGTGGAATTAGACCTTCATTGCAATAGCATTTTGTTATTCATTTAGTTACTTAGATATTTGAGGTGATTATTATAAGCTTTGAGGGCCAGCTAGATATGAAATATGCCCCTCCCTCCTGGGGGGGAGGAGCAGTATCTACCTAACAGTTCAGGGCTTCCCAGACCTTATCCAAATCCTTGATACCCATTCCCTGCCTATCCCTTCCTTCTTTATCAATATAAACTTCATCTTTACTAGTTGTGCCTGACTATTATTTAGGGCATACTCACAGCTACCATTAAGCTTGGTTCCTTTCAGTTGCCAGCCAAAAAAGTCAGATCCACCTCAGTTCTTGATAACAAGATGTCAAGCTTCTCCTTTGTCCCTCCATCAAACCTGTGGGGATATAAGTTGAGAAAGTGAACTTCATTAGAGATTTGCCTTTGCAGAGCCTGGCCAGAAGACATTGCCCTGCCTCCATTTTCAATTGAAAACTAACTGCTTGTGAGAGGGGTTTGAGAGCAACAAGTACCTACCCCTCCCTACTCACACAAGCCTGTGTGTTGAGGAGGAAAGAGTCCTGCAGGTTTCTAGCTCAGGCCAGTCCATCAGCTTCCCGACCTCTCTGTTATTATAAACATAACAAAACATAGCACAATTTTCAACTCTCTCACTATTCAATTTTTCAAAGTGAACATTCTTTAACTTTAAAAAAGAAACACATACATACACACTCAAAATCTCATAAGGTAAGTAGAGCAAATGTTATCATCCCCATTTTACAAGTAAGAAAATGGAGGTTCTGAAAGACTGAATTATTTGCCCAAGTCTACACAGTTAACAAGTTACACGTTCAGATTGGAACTGAGATAATCATGCTTCATATACATTGATCTTTCCACAACACAATGCATACTGGTGGTCTTTGCCTCTAGGGGCTCACAAATTTAAGAAAGAAATGTGCTACACTGAAACTGCAACTTAGAGGGGAAAAGGAAAAGATGGGATTTTAATGGTCAAAGAATCATAGATATATATGGAAGGATCTATAGAGGTTTTATAGTTCAAATTCTTCACATGACGGGACTGAAACATAAAAGTTTGAGTGACTTGCTGACATTAGTAAGTGAATGCCAGGAATATGTAAATAAAAGAATGCAAAGGAAATTTATGGATAAAAGAGGTCTTTGCCAGGAAAATTTGTCAAGATGACTACATTTGATCTTAATGCTAACCTAAACAAAAATAAAACTCTATTTTGACTAGTGAGAGTAAATGAAATAAAAGATATAAGTAAGAGCACATTGATGGATGCTATAGAGATAACATTAACTAAATATATGAATCATTTTTCAAAAGACAAGAGTGCTTCCAATGCTTTGATAGCTTTGGTACCTGTAGAAGAATTGACAAACATTTAGCAGGACCAACCCATATTTCCTTTGCAGAAACCTGATATTAATAATGCACTCTCAAGAGGAGAAAACATTGGCATAAGAGAACATCCGATAGTTATTAATCTTTGTAAATCAAATTTCAACACCTTTATGTCCCCTGGAATTAGAAAATAGGGGGAATGATCCTTCTAATTAATTATCTCTTGGGGATAAAGTTTTTAAATACACTTTATTCATGAATTTTTCATTATGAATTTTAGGTCTGAAATGATGTGTGCTAATGGAGAATCACATTATGTTATATAAGTGCTTTCTTTAAAAACACTCCCAGGCTTATCTGGTGCTAAACTGTTTTATAACAAGTAGAGAGAAGAGCATCAGAACTCAAAATCCTTTATTGTGCTCAGGAAAGAAAAAAAATCAACTATTTTAGTTTAAAGCAGAGGGCATAAGAGAAAGAGAAATGCATCATTTATATTCTTCTTTCCCAGGCATCAAGAGAGTGAGACTTGCACATCAGAGAAAAACGTAAACCACAGAGCCTGAGGAAATCAGTTAATACATCTAAAACTAACTGGAGCATGATGTGTTTTTAAAATAGCTAAAGAGACTATGTCTAGCTAGGAGATCAATTACACTTTTCCTTGTGTCTTCAAGAAAGGTAGTTAGCAGAAAACTATGGTTTAAATGATCTACAGAGGCATAAGAAAATGGGTTCTGTTCTGAATTTGTCTCATAGGAACATACAATATAGTCACAGTAAGGAAATTATACTTGATCTTCATTAGAGACTGTATTAGTTGTTTACTGAGCACCCACTATGGGCATAGCATTGAGCTACAGATTCCAAGAGGTATAAAATAGAGCCCTTCCTCTCAAGGAAATTATATATTTAGTTCCAGAGGTAGGTAACAGAAATTATAAAAAGTTGAATAAACTATAAGCTAACAACTTAGGCTGTCAGATAACAATTATAATAGTTCATGTATGTTCATTCATATACATAAATGTGTATAGAGGATTTTTTGTTTTTATATATATTTATGGATTTTGTACTATATACTATATACATATGATATCTATCTATGCATCTATCTATCTATCTATCTATCTATCTATCTATCTATCTATCTATCTATCTATCTATCTATCTATCTACAAAATAGCAATAAGAAATTGAAAATAGTATTATGCCAGTTTTATCTAGAAAGGACCTGCCCTTAACCCCTTCTCTAGTACTTCATTGTAGCAAGTAAGTGCCACTGAGTTTTCAAAGGCTGTGGCATGAGCTCTGAAAGGTCTAAAAAGTTAAATATGCTTTAAATACAGACTTGACCTCAGACTTTCTGCTTTATCTCAGAAAATCATCCTAACTAGTATCAGAGATGTTTGATCCCCAGGAATGTTGCCCCTCTGTGAGGATTTTTTCCCCTTGGAAACCACAGCAATTTATTAAATTAATATCAATGAAGTAAATCATGTATAATGCATATTAGTGGAAGAAATACCCCCACATGAAATCATATTCTTCAACTGTTCTTAATGTACAGAAGAAGATCTGATAAATATCACACATGGGAATCATATGTATGTCTTCTGAATCTAAGTTCAGATCTCTTTCTATTAAGTAGTGTATAATAAAGTGCCTGATTACTTTAAGATTCTAAATGCTTATTGCCTTCAGAAAAGAAAATTCACAGTGGACCAGAATGGTGAAATAAAATTTAAGGAAATTGAACCTTAGAGGAAAAGTGGTTTTAACAAAGACTATGGTATTTAAAATATATCAATAAAAGGCTTTTTTTTTCTTTTTAAGTTGAATATATTAGCAATATAGAGCTTCTGGGCAATTGATCACTATCAAAGAAGAAAGCATGACATTTGAGACCTTGTTGATATAACATGGAAAACAAGAAATGATTAATTATCCCTCCTGTCACTGAATTATTCTTTTCCTTTTGGTAGATAAAACCTGTTAGTCCATTTCAAACAATGGGTCAGGAATACTTTGCTCCTTCCTACTCCTCATGTGTAGCTTCCATGAGCAATGACCTTGAGCAGGAGACAAAACAGATACCAATATTTTTAACTTCTGAGTCTTCAGTTATTGCAAATATCAGCCTTATCTTATTCTGCCTTTCATTCCTCAAATAGTGAAATTAAGGTAAAACATATTTCAAAAATAGCAAAAGACAATTTAAATTTTTTTTGGAAGAAAAAGCACGTGCACATGTATGTGTATGTATATATGTATATATACATGTATACATATGTATATGAATAGTAGTGTTAATAATAGTTATTATTTGTAAAATTCTTTGTAATTGATGTCTATTAAATTCAACTCTGATACCAGATTATGATGTGGACCAAAGTTTGGTCAAAGAAAAGAGTTTGTGATAGCAGGATGCTGACAGTGGTGAAATGGAAGTAATTGCTTTATGAAGTGATATAGGCTGACAGAGAACTTTATGGGGAAATGGAAGGATAGTAGTAAATCTCTCCATCTCTCTCAGATACTTCTTCTTTGGGGAAATGAAAGGATAGTGGTAAATTTCCTCTCCACCTCTCTCAGATACTTCTTTACAGAAGAAAACTTAAGTATTTAAACAATAAAATTCAGTGTTTGGTTAGTGAAATGGAGGTAACTTTGGTACCACCAATTTCACAGAGTTGTGAGGAAAGTAAGTTGTCCATTTTAAAGTATTCATAATTGAAAGCTGTTATAATTAATATCAGTTTCCTCACTGAGGTCAATTTTGCATAGAATGGCAAATCAGTAGAATTCTCAGCTGATCTTGTCAGGGAATGCTTTCTCACCAGTCCGTTAAAAATGAATGAGTCAAGGGGGCAGCTGAGTAGCTCAGTGGATTGAGAACCAGGCCTAGAGACGGGAGGTCCTAGGTTCAAATCTGGCCTCAGACACTTCTCAGCTGTGTGACCCTGGGCAAGTCACTTGACCCCCATTGCCTACCCTTACCACTGTTCTGCCTTGGAGCCAATACACAATATTGACTCCAAGACGGAAGGTAAGGGTTTTAAAAAAAAAAATGAATGAGTCAGGTAGGTCAGATTGTCATATATAATTTAATATAGACCCCTGTTATGTGACTATAGATGTTTCCGATGTTTCCTCACCAAACTGAAGCAATCCTTTATGAATCCTTCACCTACCCAATAAAGAGAGTTCCACTCATTAGCTCAGTTCTACATGGACATAAGATGCAAGATCTAGAATGGAATGAAAGGAAAATTAGGGAATAAACATTTATATAGCACCTACAATGTACAATGTAGCACTGTGATAAAAAACTTTTAGAAATATTATTCTTATTTGATCTTCATAGCAATCCTTTCGGTTGCATGTTGTTGTCATAATGGTAGAAAAATATATCAATGGACAGCCATTTGTCTGGAGACTCATTAGCTATAGGGTTTACTAATGAAAATTAGGAACATCCTTTTACTTTATAGAAGAAGAAACGTACTCAGAGAGGACAGTCTTATTTCCCCAAATTAAAGAATCTGAATCCAAATTCACATCATCTTTTTAAAAATCCAGTGAATTTTCTGTTAGGCAATGTAGATGTCTATCCCTTATTGTGTGACATTTTTTCTGTTGTCTTCTGTAGCTCACAAACTCTGTACCCTCATATTAGCATAGGAAACCTCAATTCAAAACAATGTTCCTGATGATTTATATGAACTTCATTTATAAGGAGATTTTCTGATCTTTAATAGGACATTACTTGTGGCTTAAACTTTAGGCATGTCACATTTAGCACATGCAAATTGGAACTCATTTTATTTCCTCCAAACCTATTCCTATCTCTATTAATGGGCTTTTAGTCAATTTGTCTCTCAACTTTAGAATCATCCTTTACTCTTTCTCAATATTTAATCAGCTTCGAAATTAAATAGGTACTACCTCAATTATATCTCCCCTGAATCCCATTTTTCTACAATAAGAAAATAACACAACTTTGCATACTATTTTAGACTTTTAGTACCTCTTTCCTCTGCCTAGGTTATTCAGTAATTTTGTTACTGCCACAGCAAATAGTAAAGAACTAAATGACTTCTACAAGTCATGCAGCCATTATGAATCAGAGGAATGTGGAAATTAAAAGTAATATACCAAAATGCTAAATATTATATTTATGAATATTTTATTAATAATAAAATAACAAAAGAGACTAAGATATTCCTAAGTATTTTATATTGTCTAGGGTGATTTTAAATGGTGTTTCTCTTTCTAACTCTTGCTGCTGTGATGTGATGAGAACCAAAGAGAAAAAGGGAGGAGTTACAACCAACTATAAAACAATAATGTGACTGTGCAAATGTGGAGGCACAGGAGAGATTAAAGGGAATTCTGGGAAATACTAAGGACTTAAGGGGGATGCAGTCCAAGGTTCAAAATCTTCATTTATACAAGAAGGGACTTAGATCTTTCTGACTCCATCATTATCCCACCCTACATCTCTAGAGTTTCTTTTGTACATAATTATAGCAGTACATTGTTTCTTTGTACATAGAGTAGGATATAAACTTATTTTTCTTAAAAATCAAAAACAAAAAAAAAACTTACTTTCTGTCTTTCTGTCTATACAAGTATCACTTCCAAGGCAGAAGAGCAGTAAGGGCTAAGCAATTGGGCTTAAGTGACTTGCCCAGAAAGCTACCTCACACAGCTAGGAAGTGTCTGAGGTCCAATTTGAACCGAGATCCTCCCAACACCAGACCTGCCTCTCTATTCAATGCCACCAGAATATAAGCTTCTTGAGGGGAAAAGTCTATTCTTTAGTCTTTGTAGCAGTAGTGCCTATTATATACACAATATATACTCAATAGACGGGTACTGATTTTGTGTTGATTGATTCAACCCTGGATGAAAAATGTGACTCTGGTACCTATCTTGCAATTTACTGTGTGGCTGCTTTGCTCTAGACACAGATTTTCCTGGAAGATGGTAGTGAACCCATCACCAGTGATATCAAAGTCCTAGCTACAAGAAGATTGTGCTGTGTGCCAGTGATCTAGGTCTATCTTTTATGTCTGACTTCTAAAGGCTGAGGAAGAAGAATAGAGTTATTGGGGAAAATACAGGATAATTTTAGTTAAAAGAGATTCATTATACTCCTATGATTGCTTTTGGAAAGGCAGTTATCTCCAGAGTTTATCCATGGCGCCAGTTTTAACCTCTCATGCCAATAACTACCCATAATGTATCCTAAAACATTCATCTTGGGGCAACTAGGTGGCCCAGTGGATAAAGTGCTGAGCCCAGAGTCAGGAGGACATGAATTCTAATCCAGCCTCAGATTAGCTATGTGACACCAAGTATTTCACTTAACCTCAGTTTTATCAACTGTAAAATGGGGATTATAACAGCAACCCCCTACGAGGGTGATTATGAGGATAAAAGGAGATAATAAATTATAAAGTTTTTAGCACAGCATTGTTTTTCAGTTGTTCATCTACGACTGCCTGTTTGTGACCTGTGGACCATAGCACACCAGCCCCTTCTACTCTGCACTATCTTCTGAAGTCTGTCCAAACTCATGCTTCTTGCTTCTATGACACTTTTCAACTCATTCTCTGCTGCCCCTTCTTCTTTTTGCCTTCCATCTTTCCTGGAATCATTTTTTTTTTCCTAATGAATCCTGTCATCACATTATGTGGCCAAAGTATTTAAGCTTCAGCTTCAGTATTTGTCCTTCCAACAAATAGTCAGTGTTAATTTCTTTAAGTATTGATTGATTTGACCTCCTTGCTGTCCAAGAAGCTCTCAAAAGTCTTCTTTACTGGGTTGTCACTCTACACTATGTCTTGGATAGCCCTACATGTAATTGTTCGTTTATTGAGTTACATAAACCCCCTCTGTCACTACACTACGAGGCAGTGATCCAGGAGGGACCTGACATAAAAATGCTATTATTATCTTGTGTCTGCCCTGTATGACCTTGACCTGCATCTTGATCTTGCTCTGCAACCACACAAATTCAACTACAATGCATGTGTCTAGCTTTAATCTTTTGATCTTTAATTCTGTTTTGATCTCAGCTTGGTCTGGACACTACTATATGTCTTTACTGGACCAATACTGTTTTGGAATCTGCTTCTTGAACACCTAAGGTTTTATTCCATTAACATTGCAAAACAACTCACGAGGTAGGATTCCTCAAACAAGATATAAAATCTACACTTGGATTCAGATACCACAGAGAATAATATAATCTTACATCTTTAAAGTAGACCTTTCTTTTGTGATGGAAATGTATTTTTACTACATGCAGAATTCCTGATACAGATAAGAAACATACTGTACAACAATAACTGAATCTAAGGCTTCAAAGTATGCACCAAACTTTAAGGCATTTTTATTTTAAATCAACAGTGTTCAGTAACAGAGAGCAAAGTCCTACTGGGTATATTTCAATGACAATTCAGGTAAAAATGGCAAAATTGTTTCTACATAATAGAATGTAGGCAGATATTTTATCTGTCAATGGTTCATCCTTGGACAATTGCTTCATCTTCTTAGAGAAACTTGGTTAGATCTTTTTGAACAAGAAAACATGTCACCCTCTGTAAAAAATAAAATGTTTATTTTCATTATTTTTATTTTTCAAATGAAAGGTGTCAAAGTAGGTTTCTTGAGTTTTTCATTCTCCTCTGTCTGTCTCTGACTCGCTTTCTTTCTCCTTCCTTTTGAAACAGAAATATACCATGCAAAATGAAAAAAAAAAAGCCAATGAAAACACATGAAGCCACAAGAAGGAATGTTATAAGTTCAAGGAACAACAATGATGACGGAGACCCTGGCCCACAAGACTCTCAAGTGTGGCCTGAAACAGGTTGAAATGTAATTGAAAAAAAAAATAATAAAAAGCAACATCTCACTCATCATCTTGCCTGACATTTCACCAGAGTGCTTCAGCCATTCAGGCTTCTGGGTTTGCTGGAGAGGCAGCCTAACCACATGTTTAATGAGTGTCAGGAGGAAGGTTATTTGTGAGTTCTCATTTGGAGATTTCAGCAATAATTAGAGCCTTTGAACTGCTGTGAGGCAGAAAACAAACCCCTGGTTGCATTGTGTTGTGAAATAAAAATGAAAGTTATTAACACAAGGTAGGTAGGATTAACTAACCCCCACCCTCCAGCTAAGGAACATATTTTCAAAATCAGAAAAGGGTTAAAATTAGTACATATGCCATTTTCCATAAAAAAGAGCTTAATTTCACCCGGAAAACAATGTGATTCTACTGATTTTTAGGTAGTGGGAAGCATCTCTTTTGTTTCTGAGGATTTTTCTCAAGGGTGTAGACTCCTCAAATATGCTTCTTTACTTTTGATTTTTTTTAAAATTTTAAACATACACATTTATTATCTTGTTTGTTTAATAAGTGAAAAATAATGCCATAAGATACACCATTCTCAGCTCCATATCTGCAAGCCAGGATCTCCATTATCATTGCTGTTCCTTAAACCTATAACATTCCTTCTTCTGGCTCCATGTATTTTCACTAGCTAATTTCCAAGCATTGAATTCTCTTTCTCCTCATCTCATCTTGACTTCTCTGGATTCCTTCAAGTCTGAGCTAAAATCTTGCCTTCAACCAGGAGCCTTTCCCATTCCCCCTTAATTCTAGTGCCCTTGCTCTGAGATATCTGAGTTTATATTACATATATCTTATTTGTACGTAGTTTTTATAAAGTCTTTCCTACATTTGACTGTGTGGACCTTGAGAGTGATACTGATTTTCCCTTGGAAAGAAGGAAGGATGACTAGAAAGAAGGAAGTGGGTAGTGGAGGAAGGATTTCTCATTATATATACATACATATATATGTGTATATATATATGTTTAAACATGTATATATATATACACACATACACAAACACACACACACACACACACACATATATATATATATATGATTCTACTCCATGAATTCTCATTTCTGAGATACTTCGCATATGAAAGTAATATATGACTTTCAAAGTCCTCTATATCCTTTGAGGCTCAGATTAGATGCCAGCTTCTATAGAGAAATGGTATTTCATAGCTAGCAGGCCTCAGGAGACCCCAAAATTCCCAACTGTGATCAGAAACAGGCTGAAATGTAACTGAGAAATATTTAACAAAATAAATAAAAATAAAATAAAAATGAATAATATTATATTTTAAAATAAAGTCAATATATATTTCCTGTAGGCATCCTTATGTATGGATGAGTGACCCTAGTTTCTATTTGAGTTGACACCAATGCTCTAGAGAACCTCCAATGAGTATCAAGTAATTAAAATAAAAATAAAAGTAAAAATACTTGCTCTGACAAGACACAAGTATTCTTCTTTTATTATGTTATTACTTTTTGTTTTACATGTAGTTTTTGATCCAGGTATTTAATATTTTTATATCTGTCATACCTACCTGCTAGAGTATAAATTTTCTGAAGGCAGTTACAACATTTAACATATTTCTGGAAACTCATTAGTTCCTAGTGAATTAAATAAATGCTTATTTAAAGAATGGATAAATGGCTTGAACTATTTTTTATTATGTTCCAATGGTGGTAAAAGCAAATTATCATTTGATGGAGTGAAAAAGCGAAAAATGATAGTTCTTGCTCAAATAAGATTATGATATAGAGGTGATGAAAAATATACAAAAATAATTATTCAGAAAACAATTAGCCAACATTTATTAAGCAATTATTATGTTCCTACCACTTTACCAGTACTAGGGATATGAATGAGGGAAAAGATAATTAGGCATTAACTAAATGTAGTGTGACAATAAAAGAAAGATAAAGCTAATGATAAAGTATGCACAGTACTGTACAATAAAATGAACATAGATGTTCAGCACATTGAATCTTCACCACTAACTACACCTAGCCTTTATCTGGTGGTTGACTCTCAACTTTTTAATGTAGCTATTAAGTAATCTCGGACAATGCCTCTATTTTATTCCTCATTTATCTGATAATAGCAAGCACATTTATATTTGTAATGCACTTTGCATACAATATCCTATTCAACTTTCATAACAAACTAATACATGGATGCTATTATTATTCCTATTTTATGGATAAGGAAAGAGGTTTTGAGAAGGTAAATTACTTGTCCAAGATAATAGACCTGAGATTTGTCATAATGTTTGAGAATGGATTTGAAACTTTTTAATCCTGCTTCTATCTATCCTACAATTACAACTAAAATAAGAGTTCCTGAAGGTACTCAAATACAAATATATAAGAGATTTATAAAGTATATCACTTAAAGTAGTCTCCTTCCTATCTTTCCAATAAGAATTTGGAGAGGTGGAAATGGTAGTGCAGAGGTGCAATCAACCCTGCAAAAGGCTAACTGCAGAATTTCTGGCAGTCAAGAAGGGTTTAGAACCCTGACTAGGGGCAGTTGATCCTGGAGGTTCGGTCAGAGCAGAAGGGTCAACTGAGCTCAGTCTTGGGGTTGAAACCTGGCCTTGAATCTATGCCTTTTCTCTTGAAATTTTGTAGCTTAGCTAATACCTCCGGATCTCCCTGACCTTCCCTATTCCAATCACCATTTCCCTTCCTAATTTCCTGTGGGTTTTGGGAGAAGGGTGGATTTGGTTGGTAGCAAACAAACTTTGAAGACTTAGTTTTCCCCATAGTCAAGTAGGGCTTACCCTTGATACAAATTATCTCCTGATTCATTGTGTGTAACTTCCCTGACCTTAAAGGCAACAAAACCTCTGGGGACTGAGTGAGGACAGGCCCTTTCTCAGTCTCCCATTCCTGTGTCCCTCCCCTACCTTCTCCCTAGGTGGTTGTTAGAGAAACCTTGTATCCCTCTGTCCTTTATAATCAAACCTGAAACTTAATAAACCCTGTTGTCATTTAATCAAACCTTTTGCTAAATCATTGGTTGAATGATAAAAGAGGGATAAGGAGAGAAAGGAATAGTTTCTCTTTGGGTCCTGAGGGGAGTTGGAGGTGTCCATCTTTGAAGGAAGTGGTTATCTCTGTACTTCCTCTGAGAAGCCCTTCTATTTCACAGACAGGGAAGAGCCTTGGGACTCTTTCTTTTTGAATCTGAGAAACTGACTAGAAAGCCCTCCAGTTAGTGTCAAACAATTTCTGGCTAGCCCTAAACTTTTGTCTGTAGAAGTGCTCTTCCTACCTGGAAGGGTTCAGCCTGTTTCCCTTCAGTGTCCTCTGTCTCTAGCCTGTGTACCCAGTCTGTTTCTCCCTGTTGCAGCTGCCTGCCCAACTACTTCATCCTCTCTCCTTGCCACTCATTATACTTCATCATCTTATATTTCCTTAAACTCAGTCGTTCTCTTACATCTCCTACTACCTCAACTTACTACCTCCACCATTGTACCCTTCTTTCTCACCTATTTTGACTTAGGGACCCACAAACCCCAATCACTTGCTTTATCCCCTTATTACAACTTGGTGAGCCAGGTAGGAGTCGAACCTACAATCTTCTGACCAAGCAGAAGGGTCAACTGCCCTTAGTCAGGGTTCTAAACCCTTCTTAATTGCCAGAAATTCTGCAGTTAGCCTTTTGTAGGGTTGATTGCACCTCTGCACTACAAAATATAGCTCAAGAAAGATACTAGAGTTAGATGTAGTGATCTGACACTCATTTGCCTGTCTATGAAAATTAAACTAAAAGGATTCCAAGATTAGTTTTCACTTTAACTAAGTAAATCGTTCTGCAGACCTCTACAAAAAGCATACATAATGCTAAAGCCTCTACTGAACCACTTCACTTAGCCTATACAACAAAGGCACTCACAACATAATACTTTTATGCAAGTCATAAAATTGACTAAAATGCAGATATATTAAATACTATATACTAATAATAAAAAGATTATTAAA
Source organism: Gracilinanus agilis (assembly GCF_016433145.1). Lineage (NCBI taxonomy): Eukaryota > Metazoa > Chordata > Mammalia > Didelphimorphia > Didelphidae > Gracilinanus > Gracilinanus agilis. Next base: position 549,065,630 of record NC_058132.1, on the reverse strand, counting down.
TCAAAGAAAAAGTTAATGATTAAGCATGCACATTATTGTACAATAAAATTAACACAAGGCTTAAGTATATTGACTCTTCCCCACTTGCCGTACCTAGCCTTGATTTCTTGTGGTTGGTTCTCAACTTTTAAATGTCATTATTAAGAGATGTTGGACAATGGCTCTCTTTTTTCATCATCTCCCTGACAATAGCAAGAAATATTATCCTCAACCAGTCTTTGAACTTTTAAAAATCTTGAAGAATTTGCATCTATCTTTTTAATACAAGAAAAAAAAATCACTCAAATGATAGAATATTTTTGTCTATTGTTTCATTGCTGATCTTTTTGCTTCCATAACTTTTTCCAGAGCTTCTCTCTCCTCTTCTGAATTCTTTACAGCTGGCAGTTCTATCAGGCTCATATTTAACAGTTCTCCATAACACTCAATCAACTCTTCCACATCATTCTTATCCACTTCCAGCTCCAATTCTTGAGCTAATTTTATAATTCTTTTGCTCACTTCTTCCAATGTTTATCTTTGTCAGATCTATGAAATTTAGGAATGAACTCTGGTCATACTTTTTTTCCAAACTCTTTTCATACATATTTCTGTTACATCTTCCCCTGCCTTAACAATACTCTGTATTGCATAGTAAATAATATAGAACTTCCATCTCTCAATGTCAAATCCTTATCTGTATCCAAAGCTGCAACTGCCTGGACAAATGGGGTTTGTAAATAAATGCTTCTTGGAATTCATATTCACTACCTGAGGCACCATAGGTTGTAATAATGAGGTATTGTTAGGGGAAAGGTAGACCACTTTCACATTTTCATTAAAATTATACAGATAAGCAGAGTTCCAGGTTAAGATGGTGGCAGAGTGAAAAGCAGCCGCTTAACCTCTCCAAACTGAAACATATAGGACTTCTCAAAAAGACATAAAAACAAATCCAGAAGAATGAAGGGACTCTACAACAGGGCTCAACATTGAAGGTACATGGGATCGGGGGCATTTCCTGTTATAAAGGGGTGAAACAGCTCTCACTAAAAAGCAAGCTGAGCAACCCCCTCTCCCAACCCACACCACCTACAGTGCCAAAGCCAGCTCACAAGAGTTAGAATGAGTTTGGGGCACCCATTAAGTCCTTGGCAGCTACCTGGGGTCACCAGGGCCTGTTTCTGAGAGCAACAAGACTTAAGACCCCAAGAGGCTAAAGAAAGTGCAGACTTTGAACACAGACCTTGAGCACAGGCTCAAGCACAGGCTCTTGCGTCCATTTATGCCTAAACCATTGTTTAAAGATGATAAGGTTATCCCCATGTCCATGCCTTAGAATTGACAATATAATTCACAGGCAGTACTTTTAATACTCTGGAATGTTTTTATCAGTACCTGAGAGCAGGTTTTATTTCAGGTCCCAAGTGCATTCCCTCCAAACAGAGGAGTAATTTTATTTTTCAAAGGTTTGTGCCTAGGCCTACGTTTTTTCCTTCACTGGGATATAGTTTTGACCTTCTTTGATAAAAAAGACCTATTTGAAACCATACTAAAGATTTGCTACAGCAAGTAGGGACCTTTATCTGCTTTTTTGTTGTTGTTTTTTTTTTTGTAGGAACTCTGGGAACTTCTTTGCTGTTGCAATATATTCCGCAACAGCCTTGCCTGACAAGTGTATATTATGAAATTCTTCACTATTTTAAAATCATATAAACCTACCTGTTTTCTGTAAACACTTGTCTTCCTTCAGGTTATTTTACCTTTAAATCTTCAAGGAGATCTCCAGCTGTGGCTTGAATTGCTATCAAGCTTTGAAGGAATAATCCTGAGTCTGGACTTCTATCCATAGTTAATAATTTCTCAATCTCTAGAATAGCATCTTCTTTTTGTTTCAATAGTTAAGCGAACTTCATGCAAGCACTGCCTCCACACAATTAGTAAAAACCAAAGATCATCTCTGCTACATGTAGAGGCAATGCAATGTAGAGGATAGGGAAATGGACTTGGAATAAGAAAGACTTGATTTCTCATTATATTTTAGATACGTGTTGATTCTGTGACCACAGTCCTCTCATACTCTCAGTATTCTTCTCTGCTAAAATGAAAGATCTGGAGTAGGGACTCTAAAGCCCTTTAGAACTCTAACTTTATTTTCTTATGAACTGAAATGAAAGATAAGTAAAAAAAAGGGATATTGTGTATTTAAATATTTTATATATGTTAATTAAATTAAACACATAAAATTATACATACATATATAATATAACTTTGCTGGCCTGTTTGGCAATTTAAACATTATTAGATATTTCTCTTCATTAGGATTAGGACATTATTTGATCTTTTCCAATCTAGTGGCCCCAGTTGAGTTTTCCAATTCTGCTGGAATATTGAGTTCAGGACTAAAATATAATTTTTTTTTAGGATTCTAAGTAGCTAAGCTGGAATTCCATCACCTCTATTAACTTTATTGTTAGCACTTTTTCCTAAATCCACTTGACTTCATTCCCCAAGATATCTTGATCAGAAACCATACCACTTTGGCTGTCATTGATGCAAAAATTTTTCTCATATAGTTCTGTGTACTCTCACCGCCTCTTTTGAATCTCTTCTGCTTCAAAATCCATAATATTTTGGTCCTTTATCATGACTATTTTTGAAATATTACCTTGATCTTCTAATTTTCTTAAAGTGATATCTTGTCTTAATTGCAAGGGGATTGGACCCATGTCTGCTTCATTGACTACACTAAAGCCTTTGTGTTATTCACAAGTCCTCAAAGAGAAATATCAGATCCTCTTACTTGTCTCCAAAGAAATTTGTATGTGGGCCAAGAAGCAACATTTAGAACAAAATATGGAACAACTGATTGGTTTAAAGATTAGAAAAGAAATACAGCAAGACTGCATATTGTCATCTTATTTATTTAACTAACATATAAAGTATGTCACTTGAAATGCCTGTAGATGGCGGTGAAAAAAAAGACTAAAAGCTTGCTTGAAGTTTAACATAAAAAAAAACAAAACCCTAAAATAAACTAAGATCTTGGCATCTACTCCCATCACTTTCAGGCAAGTAGAGGAAGAAGAAATTGGAATTGGTTGTGATACAATAATATTAAAATTAAATATCTGACTCTTAGGTATTATCTATAGTGGCAATGGCCATCATTAAAGCCTTACAGCCCCATCAATCTCAATTTCAGCAAAAAGAAATATTTAGATAATAAATCATAGTATTAAATTTGTGACAAAGATTTAAGTGTCATATTGCTAGTTTAATTTTTAATTCTTTCCTGTTTCCTTCCCTTTTTGCTCAGACCTTCTTAATGTAACTATTATTTAGTCGCTTCTATTGGAATTTTATTTTTTAATTTTATTAAATAACTTTTAACTTAGTCAAAGATATTGATCTCAATAATTTCAACTATGATCTTTAAACAGAAGGTGAGTCCAAGAGTAAATAACTCATAAAAATATGATTGTAAATAAGATCTAATGACACAATCACATCTTGTATCAACATGTAATCCCATAGTTTAATTTTGATTTCTGGTCGAAAGCCAGTAAATCTCAGTGTATTTTCTGGGGATTATTTCTTAAATCAGCATTTCAATTATAGATGTTAAGGGACTTAGGTATCCTAAACTCATTACTGCTTTGTAATAACACGTAATTTTCCAATGGTTACTCTAAAAATAAAAGTTTTTATGCGACAAGAGCAATTCAAATGGCAAATGCTGAAATTCACACTAAAACTAGTATTGTGCAGTGACTGTATGCTTAACTTGGGCTCAGATGTCCTGTGTTTAATACCTGGATCTGTAACTTGCAAGTGTTGTGATCTAGGGAAGTTAACCTCATTTTTCTGCCTGCCTCTTTCCTTATGTGTAGAAAAGTAGATAATGAATTAGATGATTTTAAGATAATTTTGAACATTAATATTCCATTAATTTAATTGTTATGTGTAATGCAGGATTTATGCAAAATCTCTTGCATTTGCAAAATTACCCTAGGCAATCCTTTCAGTCAGAAGAATGGAACTCTGGCCTGGCAGGTGCTAGTCCCAAGAGCTGACAGTTTGAGCTAGGACTATAAAAACCCCTACAGAACCAACCTGGGGGTTCTGATTTCCTTGACCTCACCCAGACACCCAGCTACCCCTGACTTTCCCTTGGGGACCCTGGGAAGTTGAAGGGAGGTTGAAGGGAGGTTGGGTTGTGGATTGTGGGCAGGATTTAGATTAGGATAGCCTAGCAACAGGGACACCCCCAAACTAATTCAACAACTATATCTGTCTAGCTGGTGGACAAAACAACATCAGGGCAGTGTTAAACTATCTCTGGCTGAGGGCTGGTTCCCTCAGCCTGGGCTTACCTTCTACGTCCATAGCCAACACTTGCCAGTCGCCCCTAGCAACAATCTCTCAAGAGTCCTAAACCCTCTTACCTCAGTTTGCCCTTCCGTGTTAAAATAAACCCTTAGCCTGAAACTGTGAGCTTCTGTAGTTATTATAACAACATCTTGGGCTAAGGGGGCTGAGGAGAGGGGAGAAAGCAACCACTTGACTCTAAAGGAAGTACTGGGCAAGCATCCATTTTATTCAGGAAGTGTGTGAGCTTCACCTCCTGTTGAGTTCTGCTTTCACTCCAGCAGGGAGGGACCCCTCATTCTCCACCCTAAAGGAGCCTATAGGTAGCAGGGAGACTGACTGGGCATCACAGCTCAAGCTCCACATCCCTGACAGTCTCAAATCACTTGCTACTGAAGTTACTGGCTCTCAGGCCCAGGTGACACACTTGTACCACCAGCTCCCCTCTTATCAGCCACATTATCTACTTATTACAAAAGACATTCTTACTGTTAAAATGACAAGTATATATGATCAAGAAATAGTTGTGAGAGTCCTGCTCATCTTGTCTCTCATTTCTTTTTTCTCTAATATTTTGTAGAATTTACAATAAAACAAAACAAAACAATATAAGTTGGATGGGACATCAGAGATCATCTGGTTGAAATTCCACCTTGGCAATTATATACTTCAATATAAATTACAATTTATCTGCATTTGAACTTCCAGTGGGAAAAAACCATTAGCTCTGGAAGTAGCTTATATATCATAACTGTACCTACTTGTAATTCATATGGCCCATACTTCAAACACCCTAGTATAAGGACTTTTACTTTTGTTGTTCAGTTGTTTCAGTCATGTCCTATTCTTCCTGACTCCATTTGAGATTTTCTTGGCAAAAATACTGGAGTAGTTTGCCACTTCCTTTCCCAGAAGAGGAACTGAGACAAGCAGGGTTAAGTGACTTGCCCAGGGTCAGATAGTTAATAATGGTCTGAAGACACATTTGAACTCATGAAGATGAATCTTCCTGATTCTAATCATAGTGCCTTATCCACTGTACCCCTTAGGTGCCTCACCTCTAGCCTGAACTATTGCAACATTTTCCTATTTGATCTTCTTTATACGTATAACTCTAATTATTAATAAGTTTTTTCTTTATATTAAACTCATTTTATTTCTTAAGCTAAACTTTTCCATTCAGCCAACTTTCATTATTATTGTCTTTATCATTCCCTATCTTGATCCTCAGGATTGTTTTGTAGTAGACAGTCTCCATTTTATTAATTTCTTCCTAAAATGTATTAAATGTACTAAAAATTTTAACTATGGTCTTACTAGGATGGAGAGAAGTGAATCTCTAACCTATATGACCCTAAGTGACATCCCTTTCTTATTGTAGCCTAATATCATATTAGATTTTTTGGCAATATGATTATAACATTGCTTCATATTGAACTTACAGTCCCTACAGCAACTTTTCCCAGCGATGACTTCTTCCCAGAACCTTCAATTTTTGGAATGATCCCAAATCTGTCTTACCTCATTCTCTGAAATTATCTAACATACCCATGCCTGTGTATTGTGCACACACACACACACACACACACACACACACACACACACACACCTTTTCAGCTTCCATGAATTATCATTACCTATTAAAATAGAAACTTTTTCAGGAGAAAAGCTACCTTTTTTTTTTTTTGACTAGGTTTTATATCACCAGTGCTGAGCAGAATGCCTGGTGTAATGCAAGGTGGTTAACAGAAACTTTTTGTTTCTGTAATTTCTAACGGTCACAAAATGTCAATTAAACATCTTAAAATCTTCAGAAAGTCAGTTAGAACTTAAACCTTAAATAGAGGTGAAGTTCCAACTGAAGGGGCTTTTGCCTTCTTGCTTGTGCTGTGGCTGGAGGCTTTTGCTTTGACCTTTCAGCTTGGCTTTGCTTCGGCCTTGGCCTGTGCTTATTTTGTCTTGGGGAAATTTGGATCTATCTCATTTCTCTGGACTCTCCCTGATCTCCCATCTCCATCCCTCCCCTTCCCTGAATTTCCTTTGGGTCCTGGTGGAAGGGAGGGCTTGGTGTTTAGACATTGTGGGTTTAGTTTCTATAGGCTAGTAGAGTATCCTCAAATAAGTTACCCCTAGATTTGATAGAGACTTTACTTAAAAGGCAGTCAAATCTTTCTGACTGGGAGAGCCGGACTCTCTCAGTCTAAACTTCTCCGTGACCCATCCCCCACCCTCACCTTCTCCCTAGCAGCAGTTAGAAAACCCTGAACCCCTCCCCCCTTCTGACTGACCCTGGTATTAATAAATCCCCTTGTTACCTATTCGAACCCTCTGGTGAATCATTGTGTCGAAATTTAAGACAAGGGCTCAAGGGGAAGGAATCATTTTTCTTTTATTTCTTGAAAGAACTGGGGCATCCATCTTGGCAGGAAGTACCTCCCCGAGACTTCCTCCAGCCATCAGTTTGACTGGCAGGGAGGGGCCTTCTCGACTCCTCCCTCAAGAGACTTTGAAACTAAGGAGGGAAACCCTCCAGGCAAAATCTAAATATTTCTTACTGGCCCTAATTTCCTCCCTGTATCCTCTGTCTCAAGCCTCTGAGAATAACCCTCTTTGAGCTGTCCCCTCCTACATACCCCATTTCCTTTACCTCCTATATACCCTCCCATTTACCTTCTTTCCTCCTCCAATCACCTTATAATTCCCTATACCCCCATTATCCTTCCTCACACCCAAATTGCTTTTCATTGACCTATTCAGATTATAATTATTTAATTTTTTTGTAACACTGGCAATAGTAAGTGCTTAGTAAATATTTGTTAACTGATTGATTTGCAATCTTTTGGAATCCCAAGATCTTTTTCAATTAAACTGTTAGGTAACTGAATTTTTTAAAATTCAAGTACAAGACCCTATTTATTATCATTCTGTTACTTTTAGGACAATATTCTAGCCTTTTTAATTAATACCCTTTGGATCTTGATTAACATTCAGTATGTTAATTTTTCTGTCTTAGATATATTATCACATATAAATTTTCTACACATCCTATCCATTCCTATATCTAAATCATCAAAAAGAAATAGCCACAGAGTCTAAAGCACAGATATCTGGAATATTTTTTCAAAGATGTCTTTCCAAACTGACATTCAATAATTGGTGACAACTTTTTGGTGCCAGCCCTTCAAATAATACCAACCCAACTAATTGTATTATAGCATAGCCTATATTGCTCTCTTTTGTTCGTAAGAATAACCCATTGTTCAATTACTAAATATTTCAAACACTTAAAATATTCCAGGCACTGTGCTAATTATTGTAAAGTGAGAAACTCTTTTGAAAAGAGAATTTAGGTTGGGCTGCCATAACCTGTTCTTGGTGAAACCTTCCTGGCTCTTTGTGATTATCACTTCTTTTTTCCCAGACATTCACTAATTATCTATTTTAAAATACCTTTTACTATTTTGCCAGAAAACAAATACAAGATCCTGTAATTGTCACATTTCATTCATTTCTTTTTCTTTCCCCTATAACAACTCGCTGGTTTTGGATCACCAGACACATCTGAAATTCCTTCAAATATATGGGATGTAGATTTCCATGGTGATTTTCATCAAAGGATATAGGGTTCTTTCTTTCTGTGACTATTCATCTTCTGTTTTAAATCCCTAGAAATTATTCTGTTCTCTCCCTCACAGTCAAAAGAATTTTTCAGCAGAGAAAACAAGCAAAATAAAAGCTTAGGCAACTGTAACTTCTCTCTGTCATCTACTAACAATGTCCCATCAACCCTAGTGACTAACTTTTAAAGGATTTACTGAGTACATACAATGTGCCAGGTAATGTGCTTTTAAACATCATACAATTATTACCTTCTTTGAATATCAAAACCATCCTGTGATCTATATACTGTTATTATATCTGCATTTTACAACTGAGGAATTTGAGACTTATAGAATTAAGGTAAGTGACTTGCCCAAGGGGCTGGTGTCAGAGTTGAACTCTGGTCTTCCTGACTCCAGGCACAATCACTCAATCCACAGTGACACTTAGCTGCCACAATTGAGAAAAAAACAATTTCTCTTCATTTCACCAGTATGTCTAAAAAACAAAACTTTAAATGCACTATTTTTATTATTCTTGTCTTTTATTGCCAGCATTAGCTCATGTCACGTTCTCAGTTTCTAAGAACTATTTCTACTGAAAGTACTGCCATCCCTCAGGTAAGACAAGCTTGCAGTTTAGGAGTCATTACTGCCCCCTTCCCTATCCATCAATCTTGTTCATTCTTCTTTTCCATTCTCTCCATTCACATGACCACCATCCCATTGATGTTTTCATCTTTTGCTTGCATTATTGCAAATGTTTCCTAAATGGATCTCTTGACTCAGCCCTCTCCAATCTATCCTCTCTATGCATACTATCTTTTTAGAGATAGTCCTAATCTATAGTCCTGACAATTTATTCTACTGTTCAATCAACTACTGTGTTTCAGTATCACTTGTAAGATAAAATACAAGCTCTTCTATTCCCATACTATTCTTCCAGGCTCAGTATATGTTATTCCCCTTCCCTTAATCTATTCAGCCAAAGTGGACTTTTTGTTCCTTTCTGTATTCAGCATTCCACCTTATACCATAATTCCTTTGCATGGTCTCTCTAATTCCTGAAATCCATGTCTTCTTTACCTATATGTTGGGAAATACCTTACTACCTAAAACATCACCTTTTGCAAAAAATATTTCCTGGTCCCTGAGCTATTTGAGTCAGAATGGACATTCAAGGTAGAAATGCTTCTTGCAGTTATTTTGTATATTTTTTATGTATATATTGTTTTCTAAGTTTTCTATATTTCTATATTTTCTATAGAATGTAAGTCCTTTGAGGACAGGAACTATTCCATTATTTTATACATAATCACTAGCTCATAGAATAATGCTTGACACACAGAAGATACTTAATAAATGCTTGTTGATTAGTTAAGTTAGCAAAGGTAATCTGAATAGATATATTGAATAGCTCTCAATATATTGCATAGATTTCTCTTAGCCTGGGTTAGATAGGCTTGTTTAGACTAGTTGATTTCAGGCAGGTTCACATGTTATTCCTATCAGGCTTCTAGGTGTCATTCCTCATTTTCTTAAGTCTCCTGACGGTTGTCAGGGCTCCTATTACTAAATTCCATTTAAGCTAAATCCTAGTTGCTTCATGAAATGTTTCAATCTTAACCGAAGTATCTTTGTTCGATCTCAGTCAAACTTTGAATTCAATCTGAAGGCTCTTACTCTAGCCTGAAATCAAATGTTTGGTGGAATTACTGTCAGAGAAGAGAACAAAAAAGGTGACAATCCAATCTGGAGCAGTGAAATCTCTGGCTTTGGAGTCAATTGAAGATAGGTATTCACTCATCCTCTGATAATGTCTTCCCTACTATAACTATAACTACAATTGTTTCACTTTTGTATAAGTTTCTGAGTGAGCTCATTTGTGATTCATTCAACTTCTTGTTGTAAGATAGGGTTATTTAAGTATTCTATTTCCTGTTCCATTCTTCTGAACAATTTATAATTTTGTATTCACTCTTTTAATTTAGGTCATTAGTTTTATTGGTATATACTTGCCCCAAATAACTCCAAATAATTGCTTTTATTTTATCTTCAATACTTGTGAATTCACTGCAGCAATGTAATGATCTAGGACAATTCTGAGGGACTTGTGAAAAACAAAGCTCCAGAGAAAGCAGTGTGGGAGAAGAAACACAGAAGAAAGACATTTCCTCGATCACATGGTTCGATGGGGATATGATTGGGGATGTACACTCTAAATGATCACTCTATTGCAAATAATAATATGGAATAGGTCTTGATCAATGATACTTGTAAAATCCAGTTGAATTGTGTGCTGAGTATGGGAGAGGGTAGGGAGGATGGGAGGGAAAGAAAACATATCATATAAAAGAGTTAAGACTAAAAGCAATGAGGACATTAATTTGAAGGTGGCAAGACAATATGGTTTGGTAGTGTAGTTAAGATTAAGAGGCATATACCACTAGGCAAGGTAAGAAAGCCTATTGTGCATAGTGGGGTTTGTCAGAATGGATTCTGATTTTATGGGCAGTCAATTAATGAAATATTATGCCTGCATGGTTGGAAATGAAGTATGAAGATACAAATGATGCAGATAGGAGATACTAACTAAAAAGGTTACCTACAACTATACTCCCAAACTTTAATCCCAAGGAAAACAATATATTCACAATTAGAAAACCAAAATTTGGTTCCTTCACATTCTGACTACTGCAGTATAGTTTTCTCTCTTCTTTCATTCCCTTCCTCCATTCCTTTATTATACATGAAGTAATTTGTGTATGTGCATGGGCATATTGCACATTTTTTAAACTAAATGGACATTAGTATGCTTTAATAAAAAACAAATGGAAATTGGCAGGAGAAAAAAAAACAAGCTGGTTCTATAAAAGTATCCCTTTTCTCCATTAGTAGCATTCTGTCAACTTTTATTTTATAGTCTAAAAAGTTATTTTGCTATCACTATTTAACAACAACCCCAAACTCACAAAAGAATCTTAAAAATCTCACAAAAAATTCTCACATAGCTTGATTGGATAATTTCATACAATTTTATCATTGTAAACCAAAGACTATTTTCACCTTTTTTTTTTGTATGTATCTGTTAAATGTAGGTCAACCTTGATCTCTCAGTAGGGATAAGTTACTATAAAGAAATTGATGGTAGACAGGTTTCTCTTCAAGTCAAACATCATGTTTAAATAATTTTTTTGTTAAAAATAGTAATGATCACTGTGTATTTCTCTGCACCCTTTTATTTTATACTTATATTGCTTTTTATAACCTTGCCCCCACCTCAACATTCTGTTTTGCTTCTTACTACTTTCCCCTTTAATCTACCATTAATCTTTTTTTTCATCCTTTCTCTTAACCTCTTTTCCTCCTACTTCCCTTTTGGATAAAATTAATTTATTTGCCTGTTATGTGAGATAATTTCTTCATTCATTTTTCCTTCTACCTTTTCCAGAGTATCTCTTTTTTCTTGTTCTTCTATTATTCTTTTTAGATCATTCCACCAAGTGTGAATCATACTCATGCCTTATAAGTAGATTCCTTCTAACAGCCCTAATGATTTGCATTATTTTCCCAGTAAGAAATATAAAGAGTTTAGACTTATTTAATACTTTATGATTTCTCATTTATTTTTACCTTTTTTCTTTGCTCATTCATTCATTTATTTATTTATTTTTACATCTTCTCCTGAGTCTTCTTTTTGAATGTCCCATTTTCTATTCAGGTCTAATCTTTTCATGAACAATGTCTTAACGGATTCAATTTCCATTTCCTTCCTTGTAATGTTATATATAAATTTTCTAGGTAGATTTTTCTTGGCAATACTGGTTCTTTTGCCTTTTTGTAATATCAAATTTCAAGTCCTTCATTCAAGATGATAGCTGCTAAATCTTGTTTGAGTCTGACTATGAATCGATAGTATTTTTTTTTCAACATTTTAAGTTTTAACTTGGGTTCAAAAATCAATTACTTAAATATAGGTTAGAGAATACATGGTTAGAGGACAGTTCATGTTAAAAAGTTTTTAGGAGATTTGTAAAGTCCATTTGAGGCAATAATACAACAAAACAAACAAACATGATTAAATAATCTTAGACAGTATTCCATTTATATGTCCTGAAGAATACAAAGAAGTTTCTTTATAAAAATCTTTGGCAAGCAATGCAGGCATTTTATTCCCTTTTTTGGAACATATACAAAATAAATACAAGATAATTTTGGGAGAAGGCACTAGAAACTGGGATTTTCAAGACATGCTCTCTATAGAGCCATGCACTTGAGCTTAAAGGAATCTTGAATGAAAAAATCAGATTCTAAGAGTAGGGAGAGGGACTGAAGAGGACAAGGCAGCAATATATTCTAGATATGGTTATTATAAATCCAGGTCACGTGTGTAAAAATATACAAACTGAAAAAAATATAGGTATATTTATCGAAGAGAGTTTTATCTTGGAGTGACAGACCTGGAGTAAATGTCTGTCAAGTCCCCTCTCAATACTCTACTTTTTCTAAAGATGACAGAGGAGATTTCTCTAGAATGATGGATGTCCAGAGAATGGGAGCCAGTCCTGGATGCTAAAGGGAAGGCTTTCTTATTTGGAGAGGTGGGTGGAAACGCTGTTGGATCAAGCTTGGACCCTCTCCCTACAGAAACCTCCCCATGGCCAATGTCATCACCGGAGCGGGTCTTGCTCAAAATGGAGTCTGAGCAAAGCAGCTGCTCAAACCCTTTCCCCCTCTTTGGCTCATGTAATGACTTCTCCTTGATCTGACTGTGAATTGGTTTATTTTGTACATGAACAAGGTAGCTGGAGAAGGGAGAGGATTGAGGAATCGAGGTGGGGTAGGTTTGAGGGAAGAGGAGATCCTATTTGAGGTTTCTTGTTTTCTTCAGCTGAGCCATGATGGCTACACTCCAACTTAACTATCCTCTTCTGATCTAATTAAAGTCTCTCTCCTACCTTAACCAATGGCAAGTGTCCTTCTTGGGAGGTCAAGGGAAGGAAAGAATCTTCAGGGTGACCCCTTGGAGTTAAGGGATCAGCCCCTTTTTGCAGCTGTAGTTGTTCCTCTAATGGAGGTTCTCCAACTACAGGAACCTTTTTTCTATTCTGGGCAAAGGAAAATGGAGGCCAGGCTTTTCCACAGGTGGGACTCTAGAGTTCCAGGACTTTGCTCCTCACTCCACAGAATTCAGAGGGCCAAGACCTTTTCAGTTAACAGTTTTTCCCATAATCCTCTTCTCCCACTCCAACTGTCACTGCCCTTCCCATCACATTCCAACTGCTATCTGCATCCGTCTCAGTGGATTGAAGTGCCAAAAACTCAATTCAGTTTTCCTTTCCACACATGCAAGGAGATAGGAAATGGAATGTAAGTAACAGAAAGAAGAGGAAGCTGAAAAAAACAGGTTAAAATATAATTCCAATTAGAAGAATTTCCTCTACTAATGAATATAATTTGAAATGTATACCCTTATGAACTCTTTTGTGGTATTTAGGGGTTAAGTGATATTGCCTTGGCTCCCATGGTTAGCAACTCAATTCTTCCTAATCCTCAAGTGAATTCTTTATTCGTTACTCCACCCTTTCTTTCTGTTTTACCTTATGTAGAAATATAAGGAAATAGGGAAAGAAAAGTTTTGTAAATATAGAGCTGGTTATCTGGCTGGCTTATGGTTGGAACACAGAGAGAAGCATTCTATGGAGCATCAGGAAGAGAAGAAGGACCAGGGACTGGAGAGGGCTCTCAGGTTCCTGTTTTCCTTTGGAAGTGGGAGAGTGAACTTCCCGTGAGGCAGTTAAGTTTCTGTTGTGAAAGCCTTTAGACCTTGTGATGGAAATGCCTTAGCTTGGATATCCAGTCTCCAGATAGAGAATTTCCAACAGATCCCTATCTGATTTATCATCTATGTTCCTTTTTCCCCATTGAGAAATATCTTTATTTTCCTGTGAAAAAACCAGCCTGAAACCTGATATTTGTCTGACTTCAAAGAAAACTTCAGCCTCTTGGCTGGAGGTCCTGGGTGACCCAACTATCCTATCACCTCCTAATCAATATAAGAATAAAAACATCAACTTTACCTGAACTTTATTCTTTACTAATATTAATTTGGTAGAGGCCATTAGTCAGGGAAGTTAGATTAGGGAATTTTAGGGAAAAGAAAGAGAGAATAGTGTGTAGCTAGCCTCAAGCAAAAGAAGAAAGATTCTTGAGAGTCTTTTAGCTCTTAGAGGGAGGAGATTAAGAAATTTAATATTAGGGATCTTCCTCTGGCCCTCCTTCCCTTTCCCTCTTTGACATTGTAAAATAAACCTGTTTTTATAAAGAAATTCCAGTCAGCTAGTGTTACTAACATCTTCAGGTCTGAGCTTACCATTAAGCCTGTCAGCCTGACAGAGACTTAGGATTTATAAATTTATCATCATAATAAGTGAACAACTCACTTATTTCACTTATCCATGTCAACAATGTGGTTGTAAATTTCCATGTACATTTCCATCATCCTTATGCTATGATAAACTAATATAAATAAACATCTGGCATATAATATCTAGAGCTGTGATTTAGGTAAAAATAATGGCCAAGCATGATTTTCTGCTCTTTTTCATAATACCTTAATGACATGAACTGAGCAATGATTATTACTCCCATTTTATAGAACACAAAGCTGAAGGTCAGAAATTTAAATAGTTTGATCAAGATCCCACCCCTACCTAAACACTAGACAGGTAGGTCTGAACCCAAGATCTAGTGCACTACATATTGCCACTGTGATATGAAGGGTGCTTTGTCAAAAGCCTACTGAAACAAAGAAAATAGATGAACAGTTAATGATTCTAAGCACTGGTTGAATGAGGAGGCTTTGGGTATCATGGGAAAAGCTCATTTGTGTGAAACTATCAACAGTCAATCAAGCACAGCCACCTGGGAGCCATAAGCGTCAAATTCTTGGAAATAGACAAAGATGGGAAACAAATACAAACCAAGACTCCATGAGGAGCTTAAGATGAATCCAAACAGGGAAGATAAAGTAATGTCATGAGTCAAAGTCACAGGGAAAGTAATACTTTGTGTTTTATGAAATGCTTTCTTTTAAACTATACTGTGAGAATAGATGGGGCAGCAGTGGCGTCACTGACTCAGCCCACTGAGTTAGGGAATACAAAAGAGATTAGGTCAAGATAGTGAAGTAAGTACACTCTAAACTACCACAGAAGAACAAAAACTTCTCAAAATGAACACTAGAGTGGCAGAACCAACAGAAGGAGGAATTAAGCAGTGCTCCAGCCCAGAGCAACATCTAGAGAAAGCAATGAAGGCTCAGTTCTCTGGTACAAAGAGAGAGGTTGGAACAAGTCTCAGTGGAACTCAGAGATAGTTCAGCAGAAGTGGCAGAGGAAAGAGCACAGACAACTCTGCCCAACCTCAGCAGGGTAAGAATCAAAACCAATGATTTTGGGAAAGCAAAATGGAAAGAAAGCAGCCCTGCTTAGTCCAACCAAATCAAAGTCCATATGTGACACAGACCATACAATACTGGGAGGAACTCAGCCCAACAAGGTCCAGTCTCCATGGGATTGGGTAGATCCTAACTTAAAACTAGCTGAACTGAATACCTGCAAACCCCCCAAAAGGCGGGTCAACCAAACTGTAGAGTGTTCAGTCTGAGACCAAGATAGCTGAGCTGAGCCCAGGAACAGTACAAACATGGAACAGTACTCCAACATCCCAAGAACTGAGCTAAGTTTCAGCATATAAACAAAAAATGGAAAAAATAACCACAAAATGCACAAAAGACAGAATTTAAACAAATCACATTCCAGCATGATAAAGTGGTAACTAGGATATTTAAAATACTTGTGTTTCAAGTGATATTTTAGATACATTACGATAACTAAGGGAAACAAAAAGGTTAAACTTATATATTACTAGTAAGATGGTGATAACTAAGATCCTTAAGATATCTAAAACATTTAAAGTACTGAAGATACCTAAAATACTTAAGATACTGAAGATGCTTAAGATCTTTTATCACTACTGGGCAATGAATAAGAGCATATAGAGAGAGCAGGGAGTAATTAGAATATGATGGGATGCTATTCAAAAAAATCAAAAGATAAAAAAAAAACAATGGGAATAGAGTAAAAGAAAATTTGGGGTTATATTATGTCACATGAGGAGGCATATAAGAATTAATACTGTGTAAGGAAAGATGAAGGGATTATTTGTGCAATGCTTGAATCTTACTCTATTCAGAGTTAATGGTAGCAATAGGAATTGGTAGCAAGTGGGAATATTCTAATATTCCAAGAATTATATTTCACAGAATTTATTAATAATCACTTGAAACATAAAGAATAAAAAGAAAATAGAATCAAAAATTTAAAAAACCTAATTATTTAACAAAATTAAGACCACGTGACCAAGTTCTCCTTGCCTGCTTAAAAAGCCCTCTCCATCAAAATCAGGACAGGAAAAGAAGAGTGCAAGAGACAGGGCTACACCAAATTTATATCCTCCCTACATAAGCACATAAGGTGAGGAGGGGGTGCTGGGAATTGTAGTTTTTAGGGTAAAAGATTCTAATTATGCAACACTCAGGTATAGAAATCTATCTTACCCAAAAGGGAAATAAAGTAAAGATAAAAAAAAAAGGAGGGGGAGGGGCAGATAAAAAGGAGGGATAAGTCTAGGAGGCAGGTAAACAGAAAGAAAACCATTTGTGAACAGTGAAAGGCTGAAAGGAGAGAAAGAGAAGGATAATCAGGGGAAAATAAGATGGAGGAAAACACATTATTAGTAATAATAACTGTGAATGTAAATGAGATGAATTTATTCATAAAATGGTAGAGGGGAAAAATTACAGAAGATAATTAAAGCCCAAATCCCAAAATATGTTATTTAGAGGAAATTTATTTAAAACAGAGGGACACACGCAGAGTAAAGGTAAAGGGCTGGAACAAAATCTATACTATGGTTCAGCAAAAGTAAAAAAAAATGGGGGTAGTTATGATATAAGATAAAGCAAAAATGAAAATTAATCTAATTAAAAGATATAAGGAAGCAAATTACATATTAATAAAAATAAATAATAATGATGAAGTAATATAAATATTAAACATATATGCACCAATTGGCATAACATTCATATTTTACAATAAGAAATATATAGCAAAACCATATTAACCTTTCCTTGTCAGAATTAAATTAAATTAAAAAAATAAGGAAGAAAGAAATTGAAGAAGTCAATAGAATTTTAGAAAAGATAGACTTGATAGATCTCTTAAAAAAATAACTAGGAATAGAAATGACTATGCCTTTTTTCTCTGAAGTACATTGTACCTTCATAAAAATTAATCATGTAATAAGACATAAAAGCCTCAGAACCAATGTAGAAAAGCAGAAATATTAAATGCCTTATATTCAGACCATAATACTATAAAAATACACTGAACAAAGGAAAGAAGAAAAAATAGAAATTATTTGGAAACTAAATAACTTCATGTTAAATAATTAATCAATCAAAGACAAATCATAGAAACAATTAACAATTTTATTAAAGAGAAAGTCAAGGAGACAACATACAAAAGTTCCCAAGATAGTACTTAGGAGATAATCTATATCCTAAATGCTTACATAAACAAAACAGAAAAAGAACAAATTAAAAACTCTCAATAAAAAACCAAATTAGAAATCCTGAAAATCAATGAAGATATTAGAAAAACTTAAGTAAGAAATCACTGAACTAATAAGATGAGGAGTTAGTATTCTGAGAAAAACAATAAAATAGATAAACCATTGATTAATTTGATCAACAAAAAGAAGGAAGAAAATCAAATTAACAGTACTAAAAATGAAAAGGGCGAAATTACAAACAATGAAGAGAAAATTAAAGAAATTGCTGGAAATATTTGCTCAATTACATGCCAATAAATCTAATAATCTAAGTTAAATAGATGAGTAATTAAATAAATATAAATTTCCCAGAATAAGAGAAGAGGACATAGAATAATTTAGAAAAAATTTTAAAAATCACAGAAAAGGAAATCAAACAAGCCATCAATGAATTCCCTAAGAAAATAGTTCCAGGGCTAGATGGATTAATAAGTGAATTCTACCAAACATTTAAAGAACAATTAATTTCAATACTGCATTAAACTCTTCAGAAAAATAGCAGACAAAGGAACTCTACCAAATTCCTCTTATGACATAAATGTGGCATTGATACCCAAATCAAGAAGAAAAGAAACAGAAAAAGAAAACTATAGACCAATATCTCTAATGAATATTGATGCAAAAATATTATACAAAATACTAGCAAGAAGA
Organism: Gracilinanus agilis; assembly: GCF_016433145.1. Classification (NCBI taxonomy): domain Eukaryota; kingdom Metazoa; phylum Chordata; class Mammalia; order Didelphimorphia; family Didelphidae; genus Gracilinanus; species Gracilinanus agilis. Next base: position 549,047,355 of record NC_058132.1, on the reverse strand, counting down.
TTGCAACAAGATATCACAAGGATCATATTATGACCAGGATAAGATTCATATCATGAGTGCTGGAATGTTTCAATATTAAAAAAACTCATTCTAATTGACAATATCAGTAATAAAAAGCAACAGAAACCACAGAATTATATCAATAGATGAAGAAAAAGCTTTTGGCAAAATATAACACTGCTTGGAAAACAGAAAAACAATATGGCAAAAATTAGGACTAGATCAATACATCACACTGTATAATACTAAGGTAAATCAAAATGGATACATGATTTGTAAACAAGGTGATACTATAAACAAATTAGCAAAACATAAAAGAGTTTACCTGTCAGAACTATGGATTTAGGAAGAAGTTAAGTCAAAATAAGACAGAGAAGACATTGTGAGGGATAAAATAGATAACTTTAATTACATTAAAAAGTTTCTGCAGAAACAAGAATTAAAAGGCAAACAATAAGCTGGGGAAAATCTTCAAAGCAAGTTTCTCGAATAAAGGCTCCATTTATCAAGTGTATAGAGAACTGAGTCAAATAAATTAAGTATAAAAAGCATTTGCCAGTTAGCAAATGGTCGAAGAATATGATGAGATAAATCACAGATGAAAAAATTCAAACTATCTTTAGCCATAAGAAAAAATGCTACAAATACCTATTGATTAGAAAAATGCAAATTCACACAACTCTGAGGTATCACTCTATGCCCATTAGGCTGGTTAACATGCCAAACGAAGAAAATGATAATTGTTGTAAAGGGTGTGAAAAAATTGGGACACTAATATACTATTGGTGAACTGTGAACGGATATAACTATTCTAGAGACTATTTTAGAACCATTCCAAAATGCCCATAAGACTATGCCCTTTGACCCAACAATGCTCTACTAGATTTGTATCCCCAAAATATTAAAGATAAAGGAAAAGAACCTACTTGTACAAAAAAATCTGTTGCAGCTCTTTTTGTGATGGCAAAGAACTTGAAATTGAAGGAATGTCCAACAATTTGGGAATGGCTGAACAAGTTGTAGTATATGCTTGTGATGGAATATTTCTGTGCCATAAGAAATGACAAACAAGATGATCATGAAAAAACCTGGAAAGACTTATATGAATTGATGCAGTGAAGTAAGCATAATCAAGAAAACATCGTACATAGAGACAATTATGATGATCTACTATGAATGACTTAAGTATTACTAACATGGCAAGGACCCAGGACAGCTCCAAAAGCCTCATGACAAAAAAGTATATCCACTGTCATAAAAGAAACAGAATTTGAATGTAAATTAAGATATACCAATCTTTACTTTATTTCCTCCATGAATTTTCCTCTGATGTAAACAAAGTTTCTTCTTTCACAATATTACCAAAATGGAAATATGTATTAGATGATAATATATGTAAAACCTGTATCATATTAGCTGTCTTTTTAAAGGAAAGGGTGGTGGGAGGGAAAGAGAGTACATGGATTGCAAAGTATCAAAATACAATTATTAAAAAATATGTAATTTGGAAAAAAACTTCTTATAATTAAATATATTAGTATAAAAAACAAATTAAATAGTACAAATATTTTCATCCCCATTTTACAGATGAAGAAAAATCTAGAGGAATTTAAATGATTTGATCAAAATCACATGGCTATGGCATTATAACCAGGCTATAAATCTAGGACTCCTAACTTCACTTCTGGTTTGCTTTTCCAATTTACTTTGTAGTACATCATGTCCCCTCTCCTATCATTTATGGCCCTATCAAAGAAGCGAACTTGCTTCTCCTATCCAGTTTCATGTCTAGCACTTGTCTTCTAGATTGCCTTCCCACACAAAAGAGCCCTTTAACAGCATGTAACTCCTATTCCCTTTATTCATGGAACATCATTTAACAAGAATGATGTGCTTGTTACCTCTAATTGCATTGTAACATTTTTCTCTGGTATCTTCCAGCTTGGACAGCTCATTTCTGACTAGGCTTCTAAAATCTATAGCTTTAACTTTGAAGAGAGGAAAAGAGGAAATTTAGAATTTGGGCAAGGAATAAAAGATAAGTGGAAGAGTGAGGAAGAGGACAGAAACAGGAGAAAAATAGGTCTATATTTCAGAAATCTGACTTATTTTTTATTCAATTTTTCCTTCTTTGTTCCTGCTAATCCCTATTTTTTCTCTTCTACTATCTCTTAGTTCCCAGTTCTGGAGCTGTTTTAATATCTATAATTCCATATAGTTTTTGATAGTGAAAGAAGAATTCAATAACCTTAGTAATGAGCTAGTATTAAGAGTAAAGAGTTGGGTAAATCCTAAGTGATTATTATCATTTTTAGTGAATAAATGGGACTTAAATTTCCATTGAGAAGACTTGTAAGATTCTTCAGTTTAGTACAACAAAAAGTACAAGAAGAAAAATGTCATAGATAAGTGATAATATGCTAATTAGTTAAGTAGGCATCAACATTGTACAGAGGGAATCATCTATGAGGACAGGTAACAAAACTGTCTTGCCACCACTGAATTGGAGTATAACCTTGGAGGAGTCATAAAAAAAGGAACAGTTAGATTTGATGGCAGAGGGATAGAATTTGGAGGCTACAAAGGACAGAGGGTTTTTCTCTACTTCTCAATGAAAAATAGATAGATAGATAGATAGATAGATAGATAGATAGATAGATAGATAGATAGATAGATAGATAGATAGGCATACAGGCAGATCAACAGACAGACAGAATGATTAGATAGACCTGTCTAGTCTAGCTGTCAAAAAATAGATGCAGAATCCTTAGGTAGGGTCATATTTAGTCAGAACTAGTGTTCTTTTGGAAAGACCTTCAAAATCCCATTATTGCCTTCTCATCCTGCTCAAATTTTGGATTAGGATTTTATTGAAAGTTGTCTCATAATAATCTCCCATATCATTCTGCTGTCTATTTGAAATGAGTTAGAATTTTCAGAAAACATCTGCAAGTTGGGAAGATCCTGATGAGATTAGAGTTGATAATTTCCACTTTGTTGTGATTGTCCTATAAGTGAAAGAACAGTTTGTCATGGGATTCTAAAACTTTGTAAAAATGTATAGAACTGTAAAAGAATAGTTAAGCCCCAAGTTATAACTAGATTGGATGACTGGTGTTTTTTCCCAGGACACTTGTCTCTTGGGACACAGGTGTTTCATTGAAGCTAGAAGGTGTACTGGATAAACTGATGTATTTAAGACTTAAATTCAAATCTTGCCTCAGATTCTTGCTTGCTGTGTGACCACGAGCAGGTCACTTAGTGTGTCTTAGCCTCAGTTTCCTCATGTGTAGCATAAGGATATTAGGACCAAAGGTAAGGACCAAATGAGCTTATATAAAGTATTTGCAGATCTAAAACTCCTATATAAATGTTAGCTATTATTATAATCATAATGATGATATTGTCATTATTCACTTTTATGGAAATTTAATGCACTTTGTATTCCTTCACAAGCCTATACTAGATCTCCCACCAGGCCCCATGTTGGGCACCTCCTGTAACCTATTCCTGAGTTTCTCCTCTCTCCTAGAGCTGTCCTTTTTCCTAATTCATGAAGGAACATAGACTGGATTTTATGAAGGTCATGCCACCCATTCTCTCATGAGACTTCCCTGATTATTGGATTATTTTCTGATCATTTGTCCCCTGCCCATCCCCTTAATCCAGTTCTTACTATTATTTTTGTTCTAGCTAAAGGAATTCTACATGATGTATCTGGCCTTTTAAGAGTTTTTCAACTTTTACAATTAATATTACCTCATTCTTCATCCATTTCTGAATTTCATGATTCAAGCAAATACATTAAGCATAAAATGTCAGATGACTTCAGTAAAGGATAGTTTATTGAATTCACCTTGAATCCAGAAACATCATGTTCAAGGACATTTTTGACACATGTTGGCTATGGACCTTGGGCAGCTTACTTAACCTTTCAGGGATTTAAGCAGTTCTCTAAGATGAACTGCAAAGAAAATACGGAGAGAGAGATAGAGTTAGAGAGAGAGAGAGAGAGAGAAAGAGGGAGGGAGGGAGATTGAGAGAGATGATGATAATGATGATGATGATGATGATGATTTTATCTTAAAAGATATTTTGGAGGCTGAAATGTTATGTAAGAAAATAATTATGAACATGTTCAGAAATACATAAAAAATCAAGGGATTATAATTTTTCAGACAACTGGATTGTATTTGAGTGGGACAGCTTTCTCTACTGTTAAAGCAATTACAGAATCAAGAGAATAGGTTCAAAGGAGGAATTATTTCACAAGTTTGGGAACCTATCAGTGGTCATAGAGAAATGTCAGTGACTTTTAATCAAGGCAAGGACAACACAAATAGAATTATATTATTGAGAACTTTAAAGTACATTTGTTTTAAAATATTGTGGGGGGTTATGTAAGATTATTTGGGGTAAAGTTTGATATGGACATGATATCTTCAGAGAAAACATCTGATTGTTATCACAATTGAAATTACTCTGTTTAGAATGTTATCTCTTTAAAATGAAGATATTATAACTGTTCAAAGGTAAAATATCCCCTGGAAATGTGATCCCTTCATTCTTAAAATTCATTTAAAACAGTCTTATCTTGGACCAGCATTTTTTGACAGTGCCTACCACATTTACAGGTATTTCGCTGGCACCAAGGGGACAAGTGTAGCTTCAAGATACACCCCATTCCCAGGAAATTTACCATTTAAAAACATGAGAAAAGACATATACAGATAATTGTTATGCAAAGGAAAGTGAGATAAATATAGAAAGGAATATTCAGACAAAGTGATTTTAGAAATTTGAAGAGTAAGGCACTGCACTTATGGAGTTAATGTTCTATTGAAGAGCTTTCATTCAGATAACAAATTATATAATATTACTGAAGTGATTGAAACAAGCATTTTTTAATGAAGCCTAGAGGAGAAGATCACTACCAATGGGGATGTAGGGGAATATTTTCTGAAGAAAGTATTATGTTGGTCATTGAAGCTAGGGATAGACTAAATAACCTGTGATATTACTTCAGTTCTAAAATTTTCTAAGTTTTATCAGTTTTTGATACAGCCTCCACCCTTCACATGGTAAAAGACTAATAATATCTACCTATTTGATGTTAGGTAAATCTTTTTTTAATATTAATTTAATTTCTGTATCTACAAAGTAAGCAATTACTTTTAATATGGAATAAATGAGAGTTAGCATTAAAACTAGGAAGCCCATGACATGGGACTCTAGGCATATCACTTAACATCTCAGTGCTATAGGCAGTTTTCTAAGATTATAAATTGTAGAGAAACTACTGACCTGCATTGTTAGAGAGACTTTCCTCATATGGGAATCCTCTATACCAATAAAATCACAAATTCCTATCTCTTCTCTATTATCTAATCTATATGACACAATGAGTGAACAGTATACCATTATACTTAGAATTTCCAAGAAAAAGATAATCCCAAAGACAATGCACAAAAGGAAGTTAAGGAAAGGGCAGGGTAGTGGATACTCAGTTTGGGGGCAAGCTGTTCCCTGGCGACCAACCAAGCAGAGCAGCTGATGGAAAATGGAGCAAGCAGGAAGGTTGTGAGCCCTCTCTCTAAAGGAAGCCTTTGGGAAGAGTTAAATGCTCCATTCTCTTTGCCCTACAATCAGAGAGAACTTTATGTTTCCTGAACTCTGTCCTAATGATATTCTATTAAGGTAGCTTATGCCAGTACCATGTAAACTTCTCTATTAGTTTGTGAGCTTTTGTTTCTTTCTATATGCCCAGTGCTTAGCACAGTGCCTGGCATTTTTAATGCTTGATATTTGTGTGCAGGAGATAAATTTTGCTATGATCATAGAGACAGCCAATCTTAGTGCCAATATTTAAAACTAAGTCTTCTATTCTAAACCTAATGTTCTTGTATATACCTTGTATATATTTGTATATTCTCAGGGTATCAGGATGAAATCAGTATTGGGTAATGAAACACATGTTCCATCCAAAGAAACTTAGTTTAATCCTCACAGCAATATTTATGGCTATTTCCTTCTGTGTAGGTTTTTCTGCTGTGATAAGCCATAACATATCAGATGAATCTGGAAGAAACAAAACATTATTAATCTTTTCAATATATGTGCAGGGTGACTGAAGGAAAAAAATGTAATGTAAAAAAAAAAAAAAGAAAACAAACTAACTCCAGAAAATGTGGGCAATTTAGTATTAGAATCCTGTAATAAAATTTCCACATATTATTATAAAGAAATTTCTTGGTAAAAGTTGAAGAAATTAAGCATTTAGAGAAATTACATGATGGGAGTTCAAGATAGGTCCATAGAACATAATATAAATAATATAGATAAATCACTTAATAGTTCTTGAGCTTCAGTGGCAACATAAGAAAACTGTACATAACTACAATGCCTTTTTTTACAGGAACAAAATCTATAACTTACCTTGGCATTTACTTTTCAGTAACGAGTAGGACAATTCTATTCAGGAAAACAAATAATTTGAGATACCACTGTTCTGTTTGCGGGAGTTATTTTATCTTGGTTAAAAAATATCACCAGGAGGAAATCTCTAAGAACATATAGTAACTGAAAATGAATGTGGAAGAAAAAAATGTTCATGTAGTGAGTGCATTTTCAAGAGTGAATTTTCACAGTTTCAAGTGATTTTTTTATTCATAATTAGTATAAATAAATAAAAAACAGCTTGGATTTTAGTACTAGAAATGGAAATAAGGTGAGCTTCTTTATACAAAAAACATTAAAATTCAAAGCAATTTTGTTTCCTACACACATTAATAGACATTTATTTTCTGGAAATGTAATTTGATGGTCCCTGTTTTGTCTCTAAATATGCAATGCCGATAATTAGGAAGCAGCTGACATTTAAGGTTCCTAAGAATACATTTCAGAAAGGGACTACATGGCACAATTGCAGTGAAGTTACATGGGTGTTATTAACATCCATATAGAGAGAAAATAGGCATTTGAAATAGCCCCAAGCTAGTTCAAGAAATTCTGCATCTATCCCTTCCCAGCAAAAACAAACAAACAAACAAACAAACAAACAAACAAACAAACAAACAAACAAAAAACCAGTTTCCCAAAAGACCCCTGAAAGAATTGTGTTTATAGGATGAGATTTCACATTTCTTGAAGTAAGATAGAGAACTTGGAGACATTCAAAGAGTTAGAAAGAGGATTTTTTAAAAAGTAGTCAAATTTAAGCAAACACACTATAAGAAATGATTTCTATATTTACTGGAAACAGGATGTTAAAATGCAAAGGATATCAACTTTCAAGTTTGAGGGCCTGGGATTCAAACTCCACTTGTGACATGTGCTAAAGAATTTGTGTGACTTTGGGTAAGTCATTATATCTCTTTGAGGCTCTTTTTACTAATGCCTAAAAATGTATTGTAGTCACAGATCCCCAAGATCCTTTTTTGTCTTTAGATTAGATGGAACTTCAAATCTGAAAGGAGTTTTTGTAGTCACATTGTTCTAAATTCATCATTTATTACAGGTTTTGAATTTCTTTTTCTTTTTAATATGATCCTAGGTTCAAATCTGGCCTCAGCCACTTCCCAGCTGTGTGACCCTGGGCAAGTCATTTGACCCCCATTGCCCACCCTTACCACTCTTCCACCTATGAGACAATACACCGAAGTACAAGGGTTTAAAAAAAAAACCAATATATTTTCTAGTCCTCCTACTACTCTGCCTAAAAAAAAATTTAGCAAATGAGCATAATTAAGTAAAATGGATTTCCGCAATGGTCCTGTTTTTAAAATACCTGTCTCATTCTGCACTCTGAGTCTATTACTTCTCTATTATTATGTAGTAGCATGTTTTACCATGAATACACTAGAATCATTGTTGGTCACTGAATTAATCAACATTCTTACATTTTTGTTCTTGTATTAATTATTTTCCTGGTTTTGTTCACTTAAAATCTGTGTTAGTTCTTTATCCCATGTTTCTCTAGAATCTTTTCATTCAGTAGCACAATACTATTGTATTATGGTCACTTGTCAGTTGGTCAGCCATTCTCCAACTGGACATTCTCTTAGTTTCCAGTTCTTTGTTAGCAAAAAAAAAAAGACTGCTATAAATATTTTTGTGCATAAGCCCTTTTCCTCTTTCTTTGACATCTTTTAGGTATAGTCCTTGGGTAAGTATCTTTGGGTCATAATTTGGTAACATTTGAAGAATACTTCCAAAATTGCTTTCCAGAATGGTTGAACCAATTCACAACAATGTACTTGTTTTCCTGAAACCCTTCTAACATGTAATTTTCCTTTTTTCATCAGCTTTGCCAGTTTAATGGATGTGAAGTAGAATCTCAGAGTTTTTTAAGTTGCATTACTCTAAAATCAATAGTTTGGGCTTCTTTCTCTGAAAACCATTCATATCCTTTGACCATTTATCAATTGGAAAATAGCTCTTTTAAAACAGTTTTTTAGTGATATTTCCTTTTTCTTCCATCATTGTAGTTTCCTTCCATCATTTTCTTCTATCATTTCATCTCCCCCTCCAGAGTGCCATCCCATATGACAAATAGTATTTGTTAAGTCACCATTTATTTACATATGTAAAACACAGTATAGCTAATGCAACAAAATTACATGTAATTTGTAATAAATATGTAATGAATTATAATAAATATGCTTATCCAAAACAAATGATCACATTGACTATGTCAAAAATTTGTTTCATTCTTTTCCCCCTTTGCTTCTACCTCTCTCCCCTCCTCAAGAAGGCAGATGATATGACATGTATTGTCATATAATACATATTTCCTTGTTCATCATGCTATGAAACAAGATGCATATTGCTTACACTAGGGAAAAATTCATGGGGGAAATAAAGTGAAAAATCATGTTTCAATCTGATTTGGACTCTGTTCCTTATACAGTGGTAGATATCCTTTTTTTTCATCATGAATCTCTTGAAGTGTCCTGGATCCTTGTCTTGTTGACAATAGTAAAATTATTCACAGCTGATTATCACACATAATTGTTATTACTGTGTACAATGTTCTCCTGGTTCTGATCACTTAATTTTACATCACTTTGTTTAAGTTATTCCAGGCTTTCTGAAAGCATCTTGCTCATCATTTATTATAGCACAATAATATTCCATCACAATCATATCCCACAACTTGTTCAAGCATTCCTTGAGTTGAAGGGCATATCTTCAATTTCCAAATCTTTGCCATCAGAGTCCATACATAATGCCATCTGCCAACTTCTTCACTGTCTCCCAGTGTAAATTTAGGAAAAGAATCTTTCACTGGTCTCTGTTCTTATACTGTTGTTCTTGCTGTCCTTGTAAGCTTTATTTCTTCATTCCTGTATTTCTGTCATTTGATATATTGAGAAGCAAATAATATCTCCAGTTTTGGTTTTATTTATAAAAATGTTTCAAATTTTCTTCTTTATTATTGAATATACTTCTATTGTTCTGTACAGTTAAGTTTAGAATTACAGAATAGGTTACCTTGGGCAGCATTTTGAGTTCCATGGCTCTTCAGAAAATTATTCTACTCCTTCCTCCTTTTTCTAGTGTGTAGGGAATAGTTTTTGCCATATTTGAATGTTATTTCCTTGCTTAAAGAAATTGGTGTTTACAAATTCAGTTGTTAAATTTAAACAGAAGGGGTCTTGGAGTTTGCAACTTCCTGCTCCATCCCCTATCTATGAATTTCTTCCACAGGAATTTCATTTTCTACGTTTAAAAGTTTTTGGCACTTCTCTTCTATTTTCTCTTCATTATCAGGTTAAGGATTTTTTTGTCTTGTGTTCTTTTGGGAGACTTATGGTCCTTATAGTGCCTCTGATCTTCTTTTGGGGTATATGGCATATTCAGGGAGCACTTGCTGAACCCGTTTCAGGGATGCTTATCTATCTTTCACCCAAATCTCACCTGTGTCTCCCAGAAAATCTAGCATGTACTGTGTGGCTATACCCCAGTAAAACTGTCTTGACAAACAGGATGCTAGAGCAAATTGAAGGTAACGTGGGCCTCAGATCCAGTGGATCTGAGTTAGGAGGATGTCTACCTCAAACATGTGAAGATACCCCTCAGAGTAATGGGCAAATGAGAACAAATTGTTCCAAAGGTCATGAAGGTGGGTGAAGCAGGTGCTATGGAGAGCTTAGATAACTAAGAAGTCAGACATTTAAAAAAATCATCCATTTTAACGTTGGCCAATAATAGCCATCTTGAATTTTCTCTTGCCACTAGACTTGCATGACTTTGGAAGAGAAAGTGAGGCTGATAACTCTATACAACCTTGCCTCACTTAAAAATCAATACATGTGAAAGACAAAAAATTATTCTTTCTTATAGTTCGGTATATTTTGCTTGAATAGCACTCATATATTCTTTTAATGTAATTGTTTTTTTCCTTCTCTTCTCCTAGATTGTCCTTTACTGCTATGCATTGATACTTCCAATCTATTGTTCTCATTTTTGTTTCCTTGATTAGGCTTGTCATTGCAAATTCAATTTTTTCCTGTGTAGGACATAAATTCTGCTCTTTTAGTTCTCGTTTAGCCTTTAAACCAATCAAGATAATAACTGTTGTTTCCTGTTCCCAAATTTCACTGAATCTTGACTTATCAAGTGTTGGATCATTTAAAAATTTTACATATTTGATATATAATTGTCTGAACTTATTTACAACCTTCAGAGGACCTATTTCCTACTGCTATTACTTTTTTTTAAACCCTTAACTTCTGTGTATTGGCTCTTAGGTAGAAGAATGGTAAGGGTGGGCAATGGGGGTCAAGTGACTTGCCCTGGGTCACATAGCTGGGAAATGTCTGAGGCTGGCTTTGAACCCAGGACCTCCCGTCTCTAGGCCTGGCTCTCAATCCACTGAGCTACCCAGCTGCCCCCTCTGCTATTACTTTTTGTTGATTCATCTATTTGTTTTCAAGGTCTTTGAGTTTTCTTCTTCCTGAAATTTTTGGAGCTTTCAGTCTCTTTACCCTTTTATTTTCCTTCTCATTCAATAGAATTACTTCTGGACTCTATCCTCTCTGATGATTTCCTTGGGGACAAGCATCTCAGCCTCTTCCCACATTGAACAATTCATGGTTCACCAGCCTAGGTCTTTGACCACTGGCTTTTAGGTAGCCAGAACTGGCCTTCGGTGGATGCTAAATTTGGTTTGGGATTTAGTTTGGGATTCTGAAACTTTATGCTTTATCAGACTTATTACTGAATTAATTTAATAAGTTAAAAGAGCCATGGATTTATGGCACAGGTAACCCGCCTTTCTTCTTTGCTTCAATCTCCACTAGTTAGTTTTTTAAACTTGAGTATGTTTGTTAATTTCTTTGACCTTCAATGTCTTTAAAATGATGAATTGATATATTTAGAACTTCTATATCAACAGATCTATATCTAAAGCAACAAGATGGTGGCCTAGATATTTTCTCTTAACTCCAAGACCTCTCAAATCTTTCTAAAACTGAAACTCTATGCCAAAGATAAAGAACTTCAGTAATCTCCATGGTCAGGACATGCAGAAGCACGAAATGTTAAAAAAAATAGGAATTCATTCTCACTAACTCTGAACTCACTCAACATTCCTTTTTTACCTCCGAATGCTATAGGTAATGAGTCCACAATGATACAGTACCTATTAGTGACATTTTTCAATTTCAGAATCCCAAACTAAATATTCTAAATAGACTTCCTTTAATTCCACTAGCCACATACTTTATGTTTAAATTCTGAGTTTCCATGTACTTTCTTGGTTACTAGAGCAATATATTTACCATTGCACAATACTCAGAATGTAATAGAAGTGAAAAGGAGGCAAGAGTCCTTGGACTTAAATCCCTGGGGAGACTTTCAGATTTCCCTTTCATCCCTTTGATCTCTTGTTCATGTAGACAAGCTACATCTACTAAAGAATATTCATGATGTGGGAATTTGGTCAGCATGATGAGGACCTAGTTCACATGAGTAAAGAAATAGAAGAAGGAGCAGCTGGGAAACAAAACAGATAAGACTGAATTGTTTTAATTTAAATAACACCAGAATTGCTGAATAAAACCTACTTCCATAGACTTTTTTTGGTTATAACTACTTGTAGTCTTAGAGAAATTTGCTGTGTTTCCACTGATTGCTCAGATGCTGCCATAATCTTTGGGGTAAGGAATATAACTAGGGAGATGCTGGTAAATTTTTAGCACCAAACTTTTTGTTAAAAAAGCCAAATATGAACACATGAAACTCTTTAAAGTTTTATCTCCATTATTAAAGTTTACTATATCTCTTTCTTGATTAATTTCAGAAAATTTAAAAAAAGTAATTTAGATTTGTAGCATTTGCTCTATTCCAAGGTATTAATGCTCACACTGAAAATTAAGTCATTGGCTCTTGTGGGGAACTAGAACTGACAAGCAATTCCACCGTTATACAAGTATCATTGTTCAAAACATATTTCCATATTATTCATATTTGCAATAGAGTAAACTTTTAACATCAAAAACCCATTCATGTCCCCATTGAACTACATGATCAATTATTGGTTTTTCTTCTGCCTTTCTGTTCCCACAGTCCTTTCTGTGGATGTGGGTAGCATTCTTTCTCACAAGTTCCTCTTCATTGTCCTGGATCATTGCATTGCTGCAAGTAGAGAAGTTCATTACTTCAATTGTGCCATAATATATCAGTCTCTGTGTACAATGTTCTCCTAGTTCTGTTCCTTTCACTTTGTATCAATTCTTGGAGTTCTTTCCAGTTCACATTGAATTCCTCCAGTTCATTATTCCTTTCAGCACAATAACAATTCCATCACTATCAGATACCATAATTTGTTCAACCATTCCCCAATTGATGGACACTCCCGCATTTTCCAGTTTTTGTTTGTTTGTTTGTTTGTTGTTGTTTTGCCACCACAAAAAACACAGCTATAAATATTTTTGTACAAGTATTTTCCCTTATTATCTCTTTGGGTACAAACCCAACAGTGTTATTGCTTGATCAAAGGGCAGGCAGTCTTTTAAAGCCCTTTGGGCATAATTCCAAATGCCTTCCAGAATGATTGGATCAATTCACAACTCTACCAGCAGGGTATTAGTGTCCCAATTTTGCCACATCCCTTTCAACATTTATTTTTTTCCTTTACTGTCATATTGACCAATCTTCTAGGTGTGAGGTGGCACCTCAGAGATGTTTTGATTGGCATTTCTATAATTATTTGAGATTTATAACACTTTTTCATGTGCTTATTGATAGTTTTTATTTCTTTATCTGAGAACTGCCTTTTCATGTCCCTTGCCCATTTATCAGTTAGGGAATGGCTTGGTTTTTTTGTGTACAATTGACTTAGTTTCTTATATAGTTTGGATATTAAACATTTGTCAGAGAGTTTTGTTATAAAATGTTCTCCCAGTTTGTTGCTTTCCTTCTAATTTTGTTGCATTGGTTTTGTTTGTACAAAACCTTTTTAATTTGATATAATCAAAGTAATTTTACATTTTTCTAATGTTCTCTATCTCTTTCTTGGTCTTAAATTCCTTTCTTTCCCACAGATCTGACATGTATACTATTCTATGTTCACCTAATTTATTCATAATTTCATCCTTTATATTTATATTTCATTCTATATATTTCATTCTTTATATTTGTTGCTTGCCTATTTGAATTTATATTAGTATAGCTTGTAAGATTTTGATCTAAACATAATATTTTGCATGCTGTTTTCCAAATTTCCCAGCAGCTTTTGTCAAATAGTGAGTTCTTGGTCCAAAAGCTGGGATCTTTTGGTTTATCAAACATTAGCTTGCTGAGATTATTTACCAATAGTCTATTCCATTGATCTACCCTTCTGTCTCTTAGCCAGTACCATATTTTTTTTGATGACCACTGCTTTAACATATAGTTTAAGATCTGATAGTGCTAGGGCCCCATCCTTCAAATTTTTTTTTCATTATCTCTCTTGATATTCTTGATCTCTTGTTCTTCCAGATGAACTTTGTTATATTTTTTTCTAATTCTATAAAAACTTTTTGGTGGTTTAATTGGTATGCAACTAAATAAGTAGATTAATTTGGGTAGAATTGTCATTTTTATTATGTTAGCTTATCCTACCCATGAGCCATTAATTTTTTTCCTGTTATTTAGATCTAGTTTTAATTGTGTGAAAAGTGTTTTGTAGATGTGTTCATATAATTCTTGTGTTTGTCTTGGTAGATAAATTCCTAAATATTTTATATTGTTTAGAGTGATTTTAAATGGAGCTTCTCTTTCTAACTCCTGCTGCTGAGTTTTGTTGGAAATATATTGAAATGCTGATAATTTATGTGGGTTTATCTTGTACCCAGCAACTTTACTAAAGTTGTTGATTATTTCCACTAGCCTTTTAGTTGATTTTCTAAGATTCTTTAAGTAGACCATCATATCATCTGCAAAGAGTGTTAGTTTAGTTTCCTCATTGCCTACTTTGATGCCTTTAATTTCTTTTTCTTCTCTAATTGCTACTGCTAGTGTTTTTAGCACAATATTAATTAACAGAGGTGATAATGGCTATTCTTTGTTTCACACTGATCTTATTTGGAGGGTTTCTAACTTGTTCCCATTGCAGATGATACTTGCTTATAGTTTTAAGTATATACTGTTTACTATTTTGGTGGTTAGTCCTTTTGTTCCTATACTTTCTAGTATTTTTAATAGGAATCAGTGTTGTATATCATCAAAGGCTTTTTCTGCATATATTAAGATAATCATGTGATCTCTGTTGGTTTGATTATTGATATGATAAATTACGTTGATGGTTTTCCTAATATTATACCAGCCTTGCATTCCTGGTCTAAATCCTACCTGGTCATAGTGAATAATCATTGTGATATATTGCATAGTACCCTTGCTGGTATTTTATTTAAGATTTTTGCATCTATGTTCATTAAGGAGACTGATTTGCAGTTTTCTTTCCCTGCTTTTGGCCTGACTGGCTTTGGAATCAATACCATATTCGTGTAATAAAAAGAATTTAGTAAGACTTCTTCTTTGCTTATTTTGTGAAACTATTTGTATAGTATTGGAATTAATTACTCTTTAAATGATAGAATTCACTTGTGAATCCATCAGGCCCTAGGAATTTTTTTTTAGGGAGCTCTTTGATACCTTGTTCAATTTCTTTTTCTGATATGGGATTATTTAAGTCTTCTATTTCTTCTTCTGCTAATTGAGGCAATTTATATTTTTGAAAATGTTCAACCATTTTACCTAGATTGTTATATTTATTGCCATATAATTGGGCAAAATAATTCTTAATAATGAAATAAGTGAGTTATTTCACCTATAAAGAGGGCAAATTTATAAAGTGATATTTTCTGTCTGTGTCAGGCTGATAGGCTAGAATGATAGGTCTCAAACCTGATTCTGAGATAAACCACAATCTGACTGTTTTTCTTTATAAACAAAAGGATTTATTTTGAAAGGACTTCAAACAGGGAAAGGAAGGAGGGCCAAAGGGGATTTCCCTATCTCTAAGTTTATATTTCTCCTGCCATACCTAATAGACTCTCAGAAGTCTTTTCCTTTGGTCTTAGTGCTATCTTAAACCTTATCTCTCTCTCTGTTACCCAGAAATTCCCTTATCTAGTTTTCTTGTCTATGGCCTCTCCAAAATAGTCTTTTTAGGGAAATATAGTTCAGGTAGCTTTGATAAGGTGGCTGCAGATTTCCTTGATGACAGATATATTCTTCTTAGATTGGCTTCTTCTCAATAACTCAGATGTAATTCAGAAACTGGAACTCAAGAACACAAGAAGCAGGAACAGATGGAAATCTGGTTGATATATATCTCTATCTGGAGATTGGATAGCTGATTAGAGGGACCTCAGGTGCAGGATCAAATGGCTTACCACAGAAAGTCAGTTATTCTCCCTGACTGGAAGTGATCTTTTCAATCTCCACGGAGACAGCAACCAAAGAATCCTCTCCTGCACTCTGGCCCTCTTTAAATATCTTTAACTTTCCTTCCTCTAAACTTTTCTTTCCATGCCTGAATCTCTGAGTCCTTTTAAGCTCTGGTTAGATTTGCTGATTCAGTGACAGAGAGATACATTACATAGGCTGGAGCTCTTTTAGCCGCAAATTTGGCTGTGATGTCAGCTCTGTAATTAACCGCTAACACAGTATCTCTCCCAATACTTTGTGCTCTGCAATGGATTACCTTAATTTCCTCTTCATTAGAGGAGAGATCACCCTTTTCATGTTTGATACTGTTAATTAGATTCTCTTATTTCTTTTTTTATTAAATAGGATTTAATCTATTTTATTTGTTTTTTCAAAGTACCAGTTCATAGTCTCATTTATTACTTCAAAAATTCTTTTACTTTCAATTTTATTAAATTATTCTTTAATTTTTAGGATTTCCAATTAATTTTTATAGGGGAATTTTTAATTTGTACTTTTTATATTTTTTTAAGTTTTAAGCCCAATTTATTGATCTCCTTCGTCTTGATTTTGTTGCTATAGGAACTCAGAGATATAAAATTTCCCCCGAGTACTACTTTGTGTAGGAGTTAAATTAATGACCAATACTTCAAGTGTTATTTTATAGTTTATTATCTGACAAAATAGAATCTCATGGCTAAGTTTTCTACCTGCTCAAAAATCCCCACTCCATCAAAGCCACCAACAGGAATGAAAAAGGCAAGACAAAGAACTCCACCCAATTTATATCCTCTCTAAGTCAGCATGTAACAACAGGAAGTGAGTAGGGTGCTGGAGATTGTAGTTTTGCTGGGGATCATAGTTTTTAGGTAACAGATTCAAATTACACATTTGGCTGTATCCCATTTGTTTTGATATAATGTCTCCTTATTGTTATTCTCTTTAATAAAGTCTGCAATTGTTTCTATGATTTCTTTTTTGAGACACTAGTT
This sequence comes from Gracilinanus agilis, assembly GCF_016433145.1. Classification (NCBI taxonomy): domain Eukaryota; kingdom Metazoa; phylum Chordata; class Mammalia; order Didelphimorphia; family Didelphidae; genus Gracilinanus; species Gracilinanus agilis. The sequence continues at coordinate 549,030,448 of NC_058132.1, read as the reverse complement.
TTAAAGAATTAGATTATTTAGTTTCTAATTAATTTAAAATTTTTCTTTCCATGGATCCTTTGTTAAGTGTAATTTTTATCACATTATGACCTGAGTATTTATTATTTTTGCTTTTCTGCATTTGTTTACAATATTTCTATGTCCTAGTACATGGTTGATCTTTGTATATGTACCATATACTGTTGAGAAGTAGGTATATTCCATTTTATTTCTATTCAGTTTTCTCCAGATATCTATTAATTCTAATTTTTATAGCATTTCATTCACTTTCCTTACTTCTTTCTTATTTATTTTTTTGGTTTGATTTATCTAGTTCTGAAAGGGGAAGGTTGAGATCACCCACTAGTATGGTCTTACTATCTATTTATTCCTTGAGCTCCTTTAATTTTTCCTTTAGATTTCTAGATGCTATGCTATTTGGTACATAAATGTTTATTAATAATGTTACTTCATTGTTTATAGTACTCTTTAACAGAATATAATTTTCTTCCTTATCTCTTTTAATTAGATCAATTTCTACATTAGCTTTGTCTGGTATCATAATTGCTACTCCTGCTTTTTTTTTTTTAACTTTAGATGATGCATAATAAATTCTGCCCCACCCTTTTACCTTGAATCTGTGTATGTCACTCTGCTTTTTTGTAATGTATTTCTTATAAACAACATATAGTAGGATTCTGATTTTTAATCTGCTCTACTATCCAATTCCATTTTATGAGTGAGTTTATCCCATTCACATTCAGCATTATGATTACTAACTGTTTATTGCCCTCCATCATATTATCCATTTGAAATCCTGCTCTATTCCCTTTCTTTCTGTTCCTACTCACCAATGTTTTGCTTTTTGTCACCCCCACAATTCTCTCACCCTCCAATTACCACCCCTTCCCTTGTGTTATTCCCTTTCTATTTTTCTGTGAGGAAAGACAGAATTCTATAACCCACTGAGTATATTTGTTTTACCCTCTCTGAGTCCTTTACAAGGACAGTAAAGTTTAAGCATTGCCCATTACAACCCTTTTCTTTCCCTCTCTACAACGATTTTTCATGCCTCTTTATGTTATTTTTTTATCCCATTCTATCTCTCCCTTCCTGTTTCTCTCAGTGCAAACCTCTCATTCAGCCTTTGATTGATTTATTTTTATATCTCATTCATACTCATACATATCATGTCATAGATACATATCGTTCCATACTATCACATTTACATATACATCACATCATTATAATTAGCTTACTTCTCTACCCTCTTTCTGAGTAAATTGCTTCTGTCTTCTCTATTACTAAGAGTAATTTTTGAGAATTACAAAAATCCTCTTTTCAAGTATACATATAAACATTTTGGCCTTAATCAGTCACTTAAATTTCCTCTTTCTTATTTATCTTTTTGGGTTTGTCTTGTGTCTTATGTTTGGACTTTAAGGTTTTGTTTTTGTTTTTGTTTAGGTTTGGCTTATTATTCTTTAGGAATGCTTGGAAATCTTCTATTTTATTGAATTTCCATTTTCCCCCTATAGAATATATTCAATTTTACTGGATAGGTGCCTCTGTGTTGTGAACTCAAATCTTTTGCCTTCATGAATATCATATTTCATGCCTTTCAATCCTTTAATGTAGAAGTCACTAGGTCCTGTGTAATCCTGATTCGATAGCTCCATGGTATTTGAATGGTTTCTTTCTGACTGCTTGCAATATTTTTTCCTTGACTTGGTGGTTCTTGAATTATGCTACTATATTCCTGGAAGCTGCCATTTGAGGATTTCTTTCTGGAGGTGATCTGTGAATTCTTTTACTTTTACTTTATTTATTACTGAGTAGTAATAGTAATAGTCAGCTGTCCTCTGAAGAACCCAACCATGGGAGTAAGTTAAGTGAATAACCCTAGCAGGTTTATTCCATCTGAAACACTGATCTAGACAAAACTGTCAGCTGATATGTACAAGAAGGTTGGACTATCACAAGGCCTGTTTCTTCAAACAGATGGTCATATAAGAAAATAAAAACACCACATTAAAAGAGGTTGTTTTAAAGAAAAAATTATATAGATTTTTTTGTCTTATACATTCAGAAACTTGGTTTTTCTACTTCTTTATACCTAGAATTATAATACTAATTTTTTATGAAGCAAAAGAAATAGAATCTAAATGATGAAACCTTTCTTCCTTTATTAGAAAGGTATATTTTTCCTTGAGGTTTTTATTCTCATATTATGCCATATCATATCAGGCAATTATGTACTATGAAATGCTTTTCATCATTCCTTTAGCTTATGAGAAAGCAGAATAAAATTGGATCATGTAAACTCAGGAATCTCTTCAATGTCAAATCAAAGGTCAAGAGAATATTCATAAGATCATTGCAGAAGTGTCCCATATTCCTGATGCAGAACCTTGGAGCTTTACTGAAATGATTTGACTTTTGAAGAGCAGCTTTAATCATAAGTGGGGAAATAACAGTGCTTTATTATAAAAGACTCTTTAGTGCAGATTAGAAGGAATTCATTTCTCTCTTCTTTAAAAATTATCCTTGGTCACAGTGTTTTTGAAATGTTATCAGTATCAGAATATTATTTCAAAGTAGCTGAATACTTATAGCAGTCTTTTCAAGAATTCTGTAATATACAGTCTCATAAAAACATTTTGTCTTCAAGTCTTACTTTTTTAAGGGGGTTCTACTTTCTCCATCATGCATAGTATTTGCCTAATGAACAAAATGATCCTTGGCCTTAAAGAGCTACTGCTTCCTAAAGTTCTGACAATAAATCAATCAGCCTTTCTATATATCTATCTAGAAGTTATTTGTGCCTGATAATATAGTATAAAAAAAGGTCAAAGAATTTGGGACTACATTCTGACTTTACTCTTCTTACCTTTTCAGCTAATCATTTAAGCTCTCTCAGCCTCATTTTCCTTACCTATAAAATGAATGAATAAGATTTGGTGACTTTAAAGTTTCTTCTCACTCTAAAGCTCTGATGCTATCTACCTGATTAAAGAAAAAAAAAGCATCAGGAGGAACAAATAGAGTAACTGTTAACAGTTGATTCATTGAGTTTGCCAGTAAGTACATGATGTATTTATAAAAACAAACAAACACAATCAGTTGTGTGCTAGTAAAAGTTTAACAACTAGCTCTCTAAAGACACATGATACATGTTCCAGTTTAATCTGCATTAACTTGGTATCATTTCCTTATGTCTAGACAGTCAACAAAACAATAAATCAAATCCTGATTTTGTAGTGTTTCTCAGTTCCTGATGTGGAAATATAACAATAGCTCTTAGGATCCAGCATAGAATTGCTTATAAAATAAATTATCTATATTGATAATATAAATCTAAATTTGTAGGTTATCAACAAACATTCAAGAAAAATCCACAAAAAAGTAACTAAATTTCTAAATAATGCTGAATAAATACCTGAAATAGTAGCAGAATCAGGTTCTGTGCTCTGATATAAACTTGACTACACATTTTCCCGTGAAACTTGGTTTATGATCTAATAAAATGAGAAATTTGTACTAAATTATTTTAAAGGTTTTTTGTTTAGTTCTATGAATCTTCAACTTTAAAGCTGCCAGTCAAATGAGAAATCACAGTTTCATTATTCAGATATATGTAACCCCTTTCTTTCCATGACTTAGGATCATAGGTTTAGAATTATAAGGACTTTAATAATCATCTAGACCAATTTCTTTTAATAGATGAGAAAACTGAGACTTTTAATCTTTTAGGGATTAAAATGAACTTCTCAATACTGTATTCATTGGTGCTCAATCCAGTGATCTTATCACCACACCATGCTTTTAGCAATTCATTCAGTTACTTAAAAGCTGAGACAGCTTGTAGGTAGAAGATGATATATGGTTCCAACTATCAGGGTCACATCAAGATTTGTCTTCGTCCGAGATCTACCTTCAGTGTAGTGTCACCTTGATGTGCAGTGTGATTTATTCTGTGAAGTAAAAATAAGGAAAAAGAAACTTTCAGGTTGAATCTCATGACAGCTGTATGGTTAGAAGAAACTCATTAAGTGATATCTGAAAGACAAAATATTTAAATGAGAGGATAATTAGAATTCTTTTAGTTGAGTTGCATGAAATCTTGAATTGGATCCAACTGACAAAATAGTACATCAGACTGCTCAAGAAACAAAAGTGCAGTTTCTTAGTAATTCTGAGTATTTTGTGAGTCAAAAAAAAAAAAAAAAAACAACAAACAAAACAAAACACAACAGGATTTGAGTTCAACTCACTCATGTCCAAGCCATCATCTCTATTCAATATGCTCAGAATGATTTTATTGCTGTCCTCATCTTCATTTTGACATGATCACTACATTTTCAGATATCTACCTTAGGCTTCCTGTTCTTCACTTGTCTTCCCATTTTCCTTTGATATCTTATATTGATAGATACCATTACTCTTGCTAATAAACATGTTGAAATAACAAGTTAGGAGGCTAAGAAGAAAGGCAAAGGAGATATTTTTGATAATCAATCCATTTAAATGAATTGTTTTTTCTTAGGCAGCCATTGAGTTGTTCCATGTAACCCGCATGAAGGAATAATGGACAGAACCATTTTCAGGCATTTTCATCATATAGAAACCTATTGAAGTTCTTATGAGAATCTATTTAAATGGTGATCAATTTGACTCAGTTTAATGATATCCCTTTCCTTAAAGTCATCAAATTCACTGGGCATAATGTCAAATATCCCCTCTATAGACAAAGCTAATTTATTGCATGATTCAGATAAAACACTTTGTAAAGCAAAAATGCTTTTTTGACTAAACTAATTTACTATTTAAATTTAACATAAAGAAAAATTTAAAATTTAATAAAATAGTAATTTAAATATTTCTTTAGAAATGTATGTTTATAAATTTATGTTTACATAAATGTACACAAGTATGTATATCTATGCCTTAGCAAATACATTTATGTATATATAGTTATAAAACTTTAACTGTATAGATATTTTAATATAGCAAATTACTTCCCCTATTTTTCACTGTTTTAAAGCAAATTATTGGAAATTTATTCATTATGTAGACTTTAATATTATATAATTCAATAAAATAGATAATTTGCAAGTTCATTATTTTGGGGGAATAAAACTTATAAAAGTTATAGCCAATTTTGTAAATGCTTTTTAAAGGTATCTGAACTCACAGTTTTCCTCAGATATTTTCATTTCAATTATATCACTATTACTCCATTACTGCAACTATATTATTAAAACCAGTTAAAGAATATAAATTGAAAAATATGGGGTTTCATTGCACTTATTTGTTACCTACTGGACTACCCTATTTAGACAAATCGGTAACAGTTATAGCCTGTTTCCACAGTTCAACTGCTGAGACTCCCTGATTTTGTTAATAGATTGTATACTTAGGTGGATTTGAAACTTGTTGAGTATCGCACCTGAAAACAAAAAAAATAACAGAACATGTCAGCTTGACCAAATTTTCATGAAATGTTTTGTTGGTCTACCTTTGTGATTATTATTTTCAAGATTTTTCCAGTTATTTACTGAAAACATGAGTGGCATGCAAATAAAATTTTTGCATGGTATCAAGCTGAGAAAGCTAGCAAAAATATTAGAAGTGAGAATCAAAACCAGGAAGATCTAAGATTAGAATGATGGATAAAATATTGTAAGATAAAATTCAATTGAGATACATATAAATCTTAAATTTGGATTTAAACTCTGTGTGTGTGTGTGTGTGTGTGTGTGTGTGTGTGTGTGTGTGTGTGTGTACTGGCGAACATCAAGGACAACAGTTGTTTTAAGAAGGTTTTGATGTTCTCCAAACTCAATGTTGGGTGTCAGTATAATGTAGTCATCAACATTTAATATAAAATCAAACTAAATCAATATAATGATATCTGCAACAAAAGATTAATGGCACTTCTATCATATTTTGCTTTGTGAGACATCTATGTATACACTAAGGAACCATGAACTCCAGAACCGGTTTACTCTGGGCCACTTAACTCTTCTCTCTCAGAAAGTCAAGAACCGGCATTATTCCAACCGAATTGCACATGTGAATAAGGCAATTAAGCATATTAAGAGGACTGGAAATTAGAATAGCAATTATTAGCCTTAGAATATGAGGGACAAATATTTCATATTGTCTTCTTAAAGTTAACCTTCAATTTAAACCAAAATAATTATTCAATAAAAATAGAAAAAATAGAGTAAATTAACTTGTATAACCTTTTAAAAATTATTTTTATTGTCACAAAAACTACACTTCCACTTTGGTCATTTTTCTAAGTGCAAACTCATATATAACCAAAACCCCAACATAAAATTATAAATACACTGATGTGAAAGTTGACTCCAACAGTTTTTTTCTCTGGAGGTGGATAGCATTCCCCCCCATAAGTCGTTCAGGATTGTCCAAGACCATTGCATTGCTGAGAGGAACCAAAATTTCACGAATAATCATTGTCCAATATTGCTGTTATTGGGTGCAATGTTCTCCTATGTTCTGCTTATTTCACTTTTCATCAGTTCCTGCAGATCCTTCCAGCTTTTTCTGAAATCATCTTGCTGATCATTTCTTATACAACAGTAGAATTCCATCACCAACATGTAGCACAATTTATTTGACCATTCCCCAACTGATGGATATCCCCTCAATTTCCAGTTCTTTGCCACTACAAAAAGAACTCCCAATTTTTTGCCACATCACTTCTAACATTGACCATTTTCCTTTACTGACATATTGGTCAGTCTGATAGGTGAGAGATTGTTTTAATTTGCATTTCTCTCACTAAATATTATTTCCATAGAATATGGAGACTTTCAGGGAATGAATTATATGATATACTTGTAAAATTCTTAGTAGAAAGAAAAGTAGATATTTTGTAAACAAATATTCAGTCAAGTAAAGCAGATGAGACATAGCAGAAGTATTAAATACATGGCCCATTCCTGGGTGTTGAAGAAGAAGATTAAAATGTAATTGGGAAATATTTTTAAAAATGAATTTCAAAATACAATAAAGTACATATAATATTTGTCATTTTAAAGTAAATAAGAACCTGCAGGTGTCCTTATGTGTGATTTAGAGACCCTTATTTCTATTTGAGTTGGATATCACTGGGGAGGGAGGTGAGAAGGAGATAGGTGAGAAGGAAATAGATTTCTGTTATTTTTTAAATTAAAATATAGGTGTGCTACAGTTGTGAAATGTTGTATACACTTTAAGATGAAGTCACTATATCATTATTTTAATTGTTTCAGCTATTTAACTATTTTACAAAAAGACCTCTTAAGGAGTGGGGGTAATCTGTAACTGTTTGCAATATAACAATAATTTATGAACAAAATAAAATAGTCTTAGGGCATCATCAAAATTTACTATTAAACAAAATAAGTAATCACTTGAAAGAAAATTGATATTGCCTTTTGAGGCTATTCTATCAATAGTGTGTTGTTGGGGTTTCATAAACATTCAGTTGATTGAATGAATTTGGCAATTCACCAAACTTTTGATTCCATAATCATATCATTTTCATAACTTAAAAGTAGCTATTCGGATTTCTTAGTATTAAGTTACATAGTCCTATTATTACTTTAATACTTTTACAAATTAAAAAATATTATTTAACTAACATTCTAGAAACTTTATTTTCCTTTCTAAGTGAATTAGTTCCAAGATCTTTTGACTCTAGAAGACAATTTAACAAGCAATTTTTAGTTTTTGTCAAAAAAAATGCTGAAAACCTATTCAAAGCCTTTGTTCTTATGAACAAAAAGAAACAACTGAAAAGCTGTCCTATATACTTAGGAGAAATGACTTTCAGGTTTAAATACTCCAGTTTTTACATTTCTGACATAATTTCAAAGAACAGAGAAGATAGTTATGCCTTTTCTTAGAGCTTCCTACAATTCCTTTCCCCAAAATATTTTCATTTATTAAGTACTTATCAATTATATGTAAATTTTAAATATTTTTTTGAGAATTTTGAGTTCCAAATTTTTTCCCTTCCTTCTTTCCAGTGCCCCTCTTTGGGAAGGCAAGAATTTAATAAAGATTATACATGTGAAGTCATCTAAAATATATTTGCATATTAATCATGTTACAAAGAAAACAAAAAAAAAACACACACACGCAAGAAAAGTAAAGTAAAACAAATTGTATTCTTCTGCCCCTTTTCCCAGGGAAAGCCTTCATATGCCTGGGTTTGGCATTCACCCAATTCACTAATAAGATTGATGCCTGTTGCCTACCATTAACATAGTTTAGCCCACTTGGCAAGATGGTTTATCAGGGTAAATGGGGTGTTCAGAGAAGGTCTATCTAATATGCTCAGTATGTGCCAGAGGTGAGACATGATCTCATGCCTTTCTAACACTGAAGTCAGCTCTCTATCTGTGGCAGACAGCCTTTTCAGGTGTTAGTTGACAGATTCAGTGCATTTTAGAGTTGAATGGGATCATATATAGGTCATTTACTTCATCCCTTTCTGTGAAGCACAGATCTACCCAACAATATCCATGCATTCGTTATATGTTCTCTGCTGAAAAACTTTGAGCACTCATTATCTACCCTAGTAGCCCATTTCATCTTTTTTTAAAAATTAATTGAAAGCAATTTTGTATTCTGTTTTTAAATTTAATTAATTATTTACATTAAAATTCCCGTGCATCTCTTGCTCCCCTCCCTACATTAGACAAGGTATTATATAATAAAAAACAAAAACAAATCACACACACACACACACACACACACACACACACACATATATATATAACTATGTCTTGCATGTTTATATTCATCAGTTCTTTCTCTGTTGGTGGATATACATGAATTACTATTCAAAATTTTTTCTGTTACTGTATATAATGTTCTCTTGGTTCTGCTCATTCTATTCTTCATAATTAAGTGTATTTCTTTCCTTGTTTTTCTAAAATTGACTTGCTTGTCATTTTTTATAGTGCAGTAATATTCTATCACAATCATATGCTATAACATGTTCAGCCATTTCCCAATTTATGGATAGCCCCTTAATATCTAGTTCTTTGATACCACAAAGAGAAGTACTATAAATATTTTAGAACTATAGATTTTTAAGGGTTATTAGCCTAGGATCAGGGAAAATATAGATATCCTGTAATATGTGGTTTCCAGTTGGGCATTGGACAGTGTTTTGTATGAGAATCATGCAACAAAATAAAGGGAAATATTCTGGAATATAGGACAATGAGGTAGTTTCAGTACTAGGTAAATAGCTGATTTCACATACTAGTATTTAATTAATAGGTCCATGCTACTCTCAAAGGAGGTTTCTAGTAACTCTTTTTTTCTACTTTCTTTTGACAGAACCTGATACATAGTAGATGTTTAATAATTGCTTATTGACTGACTTACTGTGACTGAAAATAACAGAGAAAGCTAAATTTCTAACTTAACATTGGAAAACTTAGCTTTCCAGAACTTAATTTTTAACATTAAAAAATTCAACATGGAGTAAATCCAACAATTTATTTAAATGTCATTATTAAGAAAATATCAATTTTCAAATGACATTTGCTCATTTTAATTTCTGCTTTTGTTAATTGATTTTTTACTCTATTCTTATTGCTTTTCTGACTAAAATTTTATACCTGAGCTGTTCTGTTACCTATTGTTTTATACCTTCACAAAGCATTAATTTAATAATTATTTAAAAAGTTTTAGCATTTTAGCATATTTCTAAATATAGCATATATTTCTAAAAAAGTATTAGGTGTATATTTATACTAGATTAGTTTCATAGTAGGAATATAGCCTTGACTTATTGAGATTCAATTTTTTTTTACTGACAAATATAGTATGGAATATCTATCTATGACTTCAGCAACTATTCTAAGAGGAGAACGTGTTTATCATTTTAATCTGTAACATATTTGTGACCTTTTTGAATCAGATTCCCTGCAATCTGACTCTATTTGCTAGTCCCAATATTTGACTCATATAATATAGATATAAACATAAAAAACAAATAAACATACGTCATTTCTTTTTCCAACTTGGACTCTACAACCTTTCTTCCTTGACCTTTCCTTATCTTTAGTCAAATAGTAAAAAATGCTAAGTAGAAAATTTGTTATAACAGTTCCACCTCCACATCTACCTTTCCCATTTACTTTTTCTACCCCATCCTCTGCTTTATAAGTCAACTCATGTGCTGTCTTCCTCCCTCAAAAATGTAAGCTCAGTTAAAGTAGGGTGCATCAATAGGATGAGTTCAGACAAAACTGGAAAGATATATGAACTGATGCAAAGTGAAATGAGAAGAACCAGGAGAACAATGTATGTAGTAACAGATATATGACATTATGAACAGCTGTGAAGGGCTAAACTACATAAAGTACTTGGAAACCCAGAATTTAAATTTAAAGGTATGTGGCTAGTGGAATTAAGGGAAGTCTATTTAGAATATTTAGTAGAGCAAGTTTCCTAGATATTCACAAGGGACCCATAATGAAAAACTATATCCACAGCCAAAGAAAAAAACTGTTAGACTCTGATTGCAGATCAAAACATGCCACCCTCTTCTTTATTTCCTTCATGAGTTTTTAAGTGTATGTGCAATATGTGTCTTCTATCATGGCATGAGGAATATGGAAATATATATTGTATGACAGCACTGGAATAACTTATATCAGACTATTTACTGACTCTGGAAGAGGGGGAGGAAGGAAAGGAGAAAATCTGAATACTAACATGTCAGAAAATGATTGAGAATTTAGCTTTTATATGTAACTGAAAAAAGAAAAAGAAAAGAAAGGAAGGAGGGAAGGAAGGAAGAAGAAAGGAAAGAAGAAAAGAAGGAAGGAATGAAAGAAGGAAGGAAGGAAGGAAAGAATTAAGGAAGGAATGAAAGAATTAAGGAAGGAAGAAGAAAGGAAAGAGAGAGGAAAGAAAAAGGTAGGTATCATTTTGTTTTCTTTTATTTTTTGTATCCCCAGTGCTTAGTACAGTGCCAGACACAGTGCAAGTGCATAATAAATGTTCTATTTTTTTATATAGTATATCTATCCCTATCTGTCAATCTATCTAATTTATTATGCTGAGACATTGAACTACATCCAAGATATTTTGATATCATAACACTCAAGAAACTGTTTGAGAAGTCATTCTAAACATATAGTATCTCAGAATGGTAAGGAAAAAAAAAGTTTCCTACCCTAGGTTTCATTGTTTTTTTTTTCTTTTTTTTACCGACCTGGAAATGGACTTACTTTGGTGTTCTTATAATGATTGGTGTTACAAATCATTTTCAACTTCTTTTATGCTGCTGGCTTTCTGAACATTTTTAAAACACTTATTTTTAGATTCCTAACAATAAAATAAAATTGTTAGTAGTTGACTACTCCATAGAGGGTATGGTACATGAAGCTATTCCATTGAACACACTATGAAACACATACACTTAGCAAAAGGTATTGTTATCTTGCTTTTTTTGTGGAACTATTTTACCTACAAAAGAAAAGAAACATGTATTCATATGTGAATCTGTATAACTGTTACATAGACATTCTTTAAAGTCCTTAAAAACATTTCAGTTTCATGTATAATTAGTTAAAATTATCTTTCTGGGTGCCTATAATAAAATGACACTCAAATAGCCAATCATTAACATATCTCTCTTCTAGGAGAAAAAATATAAGCCCCTAATTAGACAAGAAGTTGTTTGAACATATGACTCCTTTCTCAACCCATTGTTATAGTCATATATAAATACAGCTTTTGCTTTTTTTCTGATCATTATGAAAAGAGATTAAAATCAAAGCCTTTCACTCAGCAATTGAATATATACATTTGATTTTAGAAATCTGACATTTTTTGCCTTCTCAATATTCAGCAGTCATGTGTTTCTGGGTAGCCCTTTGACAGTGAAGAAAACAAAGTGATGAAAAAGGTGGGGCAAGGAATGGGTGTGTGGAGGAGGAGAGGTTCCGTGACATATAGGTGGAAGGGTTGAGGAATCAGGTAGAAAATTTTAACACCTTGAGAGGAAAGTTAAGAATTTAGTCACCAAAGCTGAACGAATAGCAATAGAGAAAAAGACCGTCCTCTTGTATTCAAGAAAGAGCATAAACATCCAGAATGAGAAATAAGAAAAAAACAATAAAACAAAGCATCATCGTTTCCACCAGGTCCTTAAGGGCACACACTTGAAATGGCCTCCAAAAAAGAAGTTCCAATTTGAGAAAAATTGAGAAAATTTTGTTTGAATTCTCAAAAGTCAACTACTTAAATTGATTTCACTTCAACAAATTTTTATTAAATATCTATTATTTTCCAGGTACTTTGTTAGGGTAATGGGGGGAAAAGGAAAAACCTGAAACTTTTCCTGCCTTCATAGAACTTATATTCATGGAACTTATATGGTGGAAGCAACACATGTACAGATTAGTAAAAATTTTAAAGACATAGGATAAATACAAAATACTATTCTTGGGAGAACTGAAAAATGAAGGGATTGGGAATGTTCCTTTGTCAGAGGTGGCACTTGAACCTGAAAGTGCACCAGTGTTCCTAAGAAGTGAAAATTAAGATGGAGGGCTCCATGAATGGAGGACAATGAAACATATTGTTCAGTGAAGAGCAAGTAGCATTGTATTGTTGGACTTTTATACTGAGGGCATAATGCATACTTGGTCTGCAAAGATAGATAGATAAATAGAAAGATAGAGAGATAGAAAGATAGATAGATAGATAGATAGATAGATAGATAGATAGATAGATAGATAGATAGATAGATAGATAGATAGATAGATCCAGTGTATAGTGAAGGATTTTATATTTATTATATTTGGAGGATCTTAAATTTCTGAGACAATATTTTGTATTTTATTCTAGAAGCAATAGAAATCCACTGGAGTTTCTTGGACAGGAGAGTGAAAAGGTGACTCCTGTGCCTTGCAAATATCACTTTAGCCACTTTGTGTAGTGTGGATTGGAAAGGAAGAGGGGGAGATTGGAGCAGGGAGATTAATAATGAAGCTATTGTAGGAATTTAAAAAGGGGTCCCTAGAACCTGAATGAGGGTATGATCAGAGAGCAGGGCCTTGATAATATGTTTTGGAGGAAGAATTGGTGGATCATAAAGTCAAATGAAAAAATAGCTGGGGCAAATACATTAGACCTTCTATTATCAAATTTTCTTGATGTTCAAGTTCAAATCTAAAGAAATTAAATTGAAAAGGAACAGGTAATAATCAAGAATGGTGAAAAATAAATTTGTGACTGGTAAATAGTTTCAAGCTTGAGAGAAAGCCAAATGCTTTCAATGTAACTCAAAAGGAAGCATTATGATCAGGACTTTGAAAATATGTTCATTTTTTTCTTGTTTAATCAGCCACTAATTGGGTTGAAGTGATATCATCACTTGAGGGAGGAGAGGCTGAGAAAGAGTAAGAATAAGTATAGGAGAGATTTGGGGGATGAAAATATTCTTTGAAAGAACCTAGAAATTGGATAAGCCTAATGATCATGTTACAAGTTTTGCTATCAACTATAACAGATCAGTTCTACAGCTTTGTGATCCTTTACTGGGAATACAATAGTAAACTAAATACTTCTCCAAGTAAAAATAAAAATTCACAATTTCCATGGCATGATCTATAGACAGAATAAGTTCACTTCTCAAAATGTGTCTAAAGTTTATTTGATTTTTGTAAGTAGATATGAGATTATTCAGGGATGATTGACTTATTAAAAATTAAATGTGATACTTTGTCTTCTTTCACAATACGATGAATGTGGAAAAATGTATTGTGTGATAACACATGTATAAACTACATCATAATACCTACCAACTTGGGTAGGAAGGAGGGAATGGGAGAAAGGGAAAGAAAATGGATTATAAAGTGATGGAAAATGATTATTAAAGTTGTATCAAAATGTAATATGGAAAAAATAAAAAAAAATAAGAAATAGGAGTTGAACTAGGCCCAAACAATTAAGTGCCACAGGCTCTCATCTGTCTTTAGAAATAGAAAATTGTTTTGTAATACAGTAAAGTTCTGCTTAGTGCAAATAATTTATTTCCTGAAGTGGTCATATATATTTGAATTTACATTCTTCAATGTTATAATTATGTAAAATATGGCAATTAGTTTCAACCCAATGGAAACATACACTGTGAATTTAAATAATGTGACGATTTCTGGTTCTTGATTATTCACACTAATCAATGTCTAGCTTACAATAGAACAACTAGTTATTCTGTTTATATTAGTGTAGTTTTCAAAATTTTAAAATATTTAAGTATTTAGGGTTAAATGAGATGAGTAAATGGTACACAGTCTATGATCATACATATTTATGGCTCCTATTGAAGATAAAAAATGTATTTTGTGTTTTTTGAAACCCATATTCATTATATGATAACATATTTTTTGAATGTATGCAACATGGACTCTTGAATATGAGTGGTTCAGTAGCATTATTTCTTTGCTATTTCTTTTACTGATTTCCTACTACCTAAGGCTAGCACAATACTTTTAAGTTATATAAATTTTTTTTCACAATACCTTATAAGGAAAGGAGTAAAGATGCATTTTTTTCCTATCTTCAGACAAATAAATTAAAGCATAGAGAGTTCAGGTGATTTACTTAAGTTCATACAAGGTAAAAGTGGTAGAACCAAAATCTTCTTTATCCAATGCTATTTCTACCCAACTTGGTTCCTCTTCAAATATGAGCTCTATACATGACGAAAAGATCAGCATGAGCATCATCACCATTATTGACAGGATTTTAAATAATTTTCCCAAAGATAACCTTTTGAATTAGTTCCTTTCATTTCCATCTAGTTAAAAGCTCCCCAGAATCATTATTTTGGTTAAATTATTTATAAGTTTGATTTTCTGTATATATCATGATTTTTAAATCAATGAGGGAAAACCGTCAAACATTTAAGTGTTTATGAGTCAAAAACAATAACATTAGATTAAAAAAATACAAGCAGTAAAACAATTCCTGTCCTCAACGAGTACAATTTTTAATAGGAGAAGAATCTCATATACGTGGTGAGTGGAATCATAGAGCAGTGAATCACATGCCCTTTCCAGGAATGTTAGTACTGGTTTGATTACTGTTCCTAGAATGAGTTGGATTAGAGATTGAAGGATAACACATCAGGACAATGGATGAAGTATAAAAGGATGAATCTGGGCCGCATGGACCCAGGAGAGGAGAAGAAGGACAGGATTATGGACTGTAGTCAGAGTATAGATTGCTGATACCAAATGGTAGAAAGATGGTCCAAGTATTTTGATCTTATTATTTCAAGCATATATTTTTCCCACTAATTATAAATAAAGAGCAATCCAAGGAATCTCCTCAAATGAAGTTCATCATTAAGTCCCTGTTTCAGGGATTTGATCCCAAAAGACTGGTATGGGTATCTTTCATATCTTCATTCTGAATTTAATTGAATTTAGTGAAAAATTTTTAAGTTTTTTCATTCAAAAGAATGCAACATGTTTACAATTGATAAATACAATGTTGATTTAAAACAATATATAGCAATTTCATGACATTGTGCTGATAACTGGAATGATAAAAATGACCAATTGTAATGTTTGAGGCTAAAATAACAATTGTACATACATCATATGGGATTGATGAGAACTGAGAATCTAACAACTGATCTCAAATACCTGGCCTTGAAAAACTTATGCTAAATTAATACCACCTCTACTTGCTCCTTTATTCAACCTCTGCCTTTCATCTGCTTAGCCTAGACATGAACCATTTTTAAAAAAATATAAAAGAGTAGAAAATGTTCAGATAAAGTGTAAGCTATTGTTCTAAAATTTTCCTTTGGTAATTTTCTCTTTATTTTACTGCCTCAAACAACTAGAAAGGGCGTAACTGAATTACATTTTTGTGTAGGAAATAACTTTGATTTTTTTTTTCATTTGAAAATGTCACATTTACCTTGAGATATTTTTCTCCTAAATATGTAAAAATTCAGTCTTTGGTAGTATTACATACAGGAAAATAAAGTAAGTAACTGTTCATTTATTTTAACCTATCTTTTACTTTCACTGGTAGGTTTCTTCTAATATTTATATGTATACATAAATTCAAAGTGAAAAGAATATTGCTGCCACAATAAAATATAGGACATGCCAATTAAATAAAGAACATAAAATTATCTGACCTTTAATTCCTAAAGCATGACTAATTGCTAGTATTATTTGGAAGGTTTTTCAAAAAGTCTTCATGTGGTGTTTTCATTTGAATTGTGTGGAAACATTTTTGAAAAAAGGTATTTGTGTTTTTAAAAACAGTTGTAGCTTCACATAAATGAGTTCATGATGTTTAAAAATAATAGATATAAATTGTGAAATTGTATTTTGGACTTCAGATCTATGGTCATTTACATATAAGCACTTTGTGAGTAGGCAGGTTCATTCCTTGTCCATGTACTCATCACACTAGTATGACGGGCTCCTGGTAGAAGCTTAATAGTCGTTAGTCAATTGATTGATTGATGTCCTAATGCCTGATGTCACCAAAGGATGTTCTGTGATGTGAAGTATATAACTTTTTACTTTTTGTTTTATAATGGCTTTTCATGCTAATTCACTCTGACTTCTCATCTTCTGGAAATGAGAGCTATAAGAGACATTGACACTCCCTGCTTGGACTATACCATTCACCCAATCATTTCAAAATGAGTAGAGTCCTGAAATTGGAGTCAGCAAACCCTGTGGTCAAAGGCCACCTCAGATATCTTACTAGTTATATTAGCCCTGGAAAACCTATTAATATCTCACAGGTTAAATTTAATAATTTTAAAATAAGAATAATCATGATTGTCACTTCAATGTGCTATTTTTGTGAGGATTAAAAATAATAAGGTATGCAAAGCACTTTGCAAGACAAAAAAATTCTTTGTGAATATCAGCTATTTTTATTGTATATTCTGATTGACTACAAACATATGAAACTATCACCTAACTTCAACTTCTACATGGTTGAGATTTTAGAGAAGCACAACTTGACTTGAGGATCATCTCCATTGGTGAAAAAGAAACATATTTAAATTAGCAAATTTATGTAATTTCAAGATTTGCATTAGAAATGGGGGAGAAGAGACTTGAATCTTGCAGAAAGTCATAAATTAGATTCTGGAATTCTGGATTTAAATCAAAGCTCTGGCATTTGCTAGCTTTCTGAAGAGCAGTTGAAAACTTCTCTGAGCCCCAGTTTTCCTATGTGCAATAAGTGGGTAAAGATACTTGTGTGGGACTTTAAAAACTCTTTAAATCACCCCAGAAGCAGAACCCTAGTTTTCAATATCAATATTTTGCTTTTAAGGCTTTACAGTGGAAAATTGTGGAATTTCACAATCACAGATGAATCAAAATTTCAGGATACTTAAAAAGTGATGAGAAGATGAACACTGCCTATTAGTGGATTGTGGTATTACCAATGATGAATTGCACTAAAAAAAATTGTGTATAAGATTTTATCAAGGGAGAAGTGAGAGGGGTTCATGGATTAAGAGCCAGGCCTGGGTTGAAATTTGGCCTCAAACACTTCTAACTATGTGACCCTGAGAAAGTTACTTAACTCCCCCTTGCCTATGTAAGGGTTAAATATTAATGGTTTGACTAAAATATATGAAAATTATAAATAATGATGGTGGTTGCCATTCTAAAGTATTATGCTCAAAGTCAAAATGACTTTCAATAGTTTTTATTTACAAAAGAGGTGGAAAGAGTGAAGGTAGAGAAATACAAAAGATAAAGAAGATATTTAGCCTATCCAACTAAATATTGCTCCAGTGCTTGACATAGCTAGGACTTGTTGACCTTCAACCAGAATTAAACTCTCTCCAGAAGTCAGGGAGGGAAAGCCAGCTATCTACTTACCCAAGTTCCTTCCAAGAGGCAGGTCAAGATGATAACTCAATCTGAAGGTGACTCCTGAGGCCAACTTTATTCCTTGAGCCAACCTTCTTCTAGAAGCTGACTTCTTTCTTGGAGATGACTCACCCAGGAAATCCAGGGCCTTTTTTAATTTTTTTTTTAAATTTTTTTTTAACCCTTAACTTTGGCATATTGTCTCATAGGTGGAAGAGTGGTAAGGGTGGGCAATGGGGGTCAAGTGACTTGCCCTGGGTCACACAGCTGGGAAGTGGCTGAGGCCGGGTTTGAACCTAGGACCTTCTGTCTCTAGGCCTGACTCTCACTCCACTGAGCTACCCAGCTGCCCCCAATCCAGGGCCTTTTATATTGGCTTTTTTCCCTTCCCCTTTTCACAAGGGCCAATCACAGCTTCCAAATTGCCCAGCCCTGCCCAGGAGGCAGTGTTTGTGGGAACCACTTATCAGTTTCTGGAGAAATAATACTCATCAAAAGAGCTCAGAGATTCCTGGTTGATTGAGGTGTGAATTCTCATTTCCTGGTTGATTGGGTTGAAAAGTGGAGAACTCCTCTACCAAATGCTAAGTAGGGTATTCAAGCTTTTGTTGATTCAATTCAAAATTAGATAAAGGAAAGTTAATCCTGTCTTCTGGTGAGGCACTAAGTAGGAGTACTTAAGTTATTGTTAACCAAAGTGTTAAATCAAAATAGACCAAGGGAATAAAGAGTCTCTTTCACAAGTGTAAACTCAGAGAGAACAAAATATTCCCTTTTATACCTAGCCCTTACCACTCTTCTGTCTTGGAAACAATACATAATCTTGATTCTAAAATGGAAGGTAAGAGTTTAGAAAAAAATATCATCAAAGACCAACATGGCCTAAAAAGAAGAGGAGTCAGTAATGTAGAGAGTGATTGAGAGCTTGGGTGACTGCTAGTATCCAGGAAATGTTTAAACAACTTAGAATGATGTTATAAAGAATAATTAAAGTAATCTGAGTGGGTCAACAAAGGCAATTTGGGTGTGAGGAAGGATAAAGGGGATATAGGTGATTATAAGGTGATTGGAGGAGGAAAGAAAGTACAGGAGGGTATGTAGGAGATAAAGGAAATGGGGTATGTAGGAGAGGGCAGCTCAAACAGATTTATTCCCAGAGGCTTGAGACAGAGAATACAGGGAGGAAACTAGGGCCAGTAAGAAATGTTTATGTTTTGCTGGAGGGTTTCTCTTTTTAGTTTCTAAAGTCTCTTGAGGGAGGAGTTGAGAGGGCCCCTGCCTGTCAGTCAAACTGATGGCTGGTGGAGGTCTTGGGTAGGTACTTTCTGCCAAGATGGATGCCCCCAGTTCTTTTAAGAAATAAAAAGAAAATGATTCCTTGCCTCTTTAGCCCTTGCCTCATTCTTCGATACAGCGATTCACCAGAGGCTTTGAGTAGGTAACAAGGAGATTTATTAATCTCAGGTTAGTCAGAGGGAAGAATTTCAGGATTTCTAACTGCTGCTAGGGAGAGGGGTGATGTTGGGGTATGGGTCTCAGAGAGGTTTAGTCTGAGAGAGCCTGCTCTCCCAGTTGGGAGATTTGACTGTCTTTTAAGCAAAGTCCTTATTAAATCACTAAAACAAGGGGTAACTTATTTGAGGATACTCTACATGTCTATAGAAACTAAAACCCACAATGTTCAATCACCAAGCCCTTCCTTCCACCCAGGCCCCAAAGGAAATTCAGGGGAGGGGAAGGGAATGTAGGTGGAGAGATCAGGGAGAGGTCCAGAGAAATGAGATAGATTTAAATTTCCCCAAGACAAGATAACCACAGGCCAAGGCCAAAGTAGTTAGGTCAAAGCCAAGCTAAAAGACCTAAGCCAACAGGATAAGCAAAAGCAAAAGCCTCTGGCCAGAGCAAAAGCCAGAAGGCAAAAGCCTCCTCAGTTGGAACTTCACCTCTATTTATAGCCTTAAGTTCTAACTGACTTTCTGAAGATTCTAAGATGTTTAACTTACTTTTGTGACCGCTAGAAATTACAGAAGCAAAAAGTTTCTGTTAGCCACCTTGTGTTACAATGAGCATTTGTGTGTGTGTGTGTGTGTGTGTGTGTGTGTGTGTGTGTGTGTGTGTGTGCATGATGGATCCCTTTGACAGTCTGGTGAAGATTACTGACTTAGAATAATGTTATTAAATGCATAAAATTCAATTACAAAGGAAATTACCTATTACAAAATAGTTAAAATGTTTTCTAAATGAAGTTCCCAGTTCCCAGGATAAGAAAATGTAATATAATGAAAGCCGCAAGTACACTGGATAGAAAGTATCCATGGTATATTATCAGAAGTGCATAGGGAAAAACAATCACAATCAGAAGCTACATTAACAAAATTTCAGAAAATTAGAATATATGTATGCATATTCTTTGATCAACTTGGATTAGATCTTAGATCCATCAGAATATGAAAATATATACTTCATAATTTTGCTATAAATGTCAAAGGGTGATGAAAATGAGTGATGATGATTTTACATTTTTCAGTGGAGTTCAGATTTGTACTAAATCCTATCCTGCTATTATTCCTTTGAATTTAATGTTCTGTTTTCATTGCACAGGTGTATAAGAAAACTGCTTTTTGTAGATAAATAAATCTATTGAGTTCTATGCTCAACTTCTGTATACTCACTAATGAAAAAAATTTCTTAACCATTCTAATAGCTGACAGGATAATGGATATTACATATTCTTCATCCTGTCCCCACATAATTTCGATTTCTCTTGCTAAATCTGTATAGTTTGAATGCTTTTCATTGCAAATATCTTGGGTGTGAAGATTATTTGGCATAGTAACAACTATTAAAATGTTCTCAATTAAAAAAAAGAATCAATTTCACTGTGTGTGAGGGGATTGATTTCCCTTCCCTTTCCCATATCAATTGATTTTTCTTCATTCAAGTCAATGAAATCACAAAAGATAAGAACAAGGAATATTACAATGAAAGGAATAAGTGTTTCTATTTGTTATCTACCATTACTTGATACAGAAAATCTCATTCAAGAAGCATTTATTTATTCACATACTATCTATAAAATTCTGTGCTAAGTAATGTGGATATAAATATAAAACATAATTGCCTCTACCCTTGAAAAGTCTACATTTCCCTGAGAAATGAATATTTGAGAAAAAGACTGAAAAAATAAACCAAAAACCAATATAGGGATTTTGTCCTCTCCTTCACTGTAGTATTTTATGACTAGCAAACATACAAAGTGTAGCAAATTATAATGATTTCAAATAAATTTGCTGATTACATTTCGGAATAAGATCATTTTTACGAAGTACATAACATTTTGAAAAACAAGGTTGAGTTCTATTAATTTGCAGAATTAGTGAAACATACATGTTCAACTCCTTGCCTTGAAGGGACAAAGCAGGAAAGGAACAATGAGGGAATCTGATTTGAGACCTCCTAAGGGACCCATCTGTTCTTCCAACCTTTAAAGAAAACTGCTTTCTGAACTTGCTCAATATATGTGTGAAAATTGGCACTAGGCCTGCCTCTGCTATTTGATATTTGGAAAGTCACTTTTTAAAGTTTTCTGAGCCACAATTTCCCTACCTGTAAATACAATGAGATTAAAATATAGGTAAAATATCAAGCCGGGTAAAATTTAGAGTCTAACATTTCACATATTTAAAGTTTAAAGAAAGCACAGTATTGGACTTGGCCTGTACATCTTCACCATATGTAATCAATTCAGTACTCTTGAAGTGTCTTGCTCATTTTTAGGGTTCATAAACTAGAAAGCAGAAACACTTACTGTTTAAGTTAATGTTTACCACTGGACAAGTTAGTAAATGGCCTGAAATAATGAGTTGTTGATAAGGATGCATGCCTGAGAATTCAACCATATCAGCTGATTTGCTGTTATATTTTGCCTTTAATTCACTTAGGAGAATTTTGTTTCTAGAGTGTATAGGAAAATAAAATCACAAAATACCCAAGAATATTAGTATTCCAATCATCCTTTAACCCAGAAAACATATTCTCTTTGCATGTTGTTTCTTGTTTGTCTATAGTAATAGAACTTTTGATATAACCCACGCTGTCAGGTAAAACAAGATGTGAGTAGTTTTCATTTAAATAGCTTCCTGAATCAATGTTCCTTATAGTAAAGCCTCAATGGATGAATAAATGAAGGCCTAACTGCAAAACAATGAAGGGGAAAGATGTCTTGGATTCATTAAGTATGAGAGCTCCCAAAAAAATATCATTGGGAAGAAAATGAAAAGTAAACACTTTATAACAAATGGGATTGTTGAAATTCTATTAACTCTATTCTCATTTGTGCTATGAAATTTTAGAAAAGTAACAGCCTTACTTAGTTTCATTTCTTATTTCTTTAAAATATATATTATTTAACTTAATGGCTTCTTTTAAAGAGGAGTTAATAAATATATATTTTAGAACCTAATATTTTCATTGAAAATCCTGTCTGACCAATTGATACCATAAAAATAATAGCCTAAAATAAATGCACCCTCCCTGATAGGTAAGAAAAACATGAAAGCATTTTGTCTAAGACAATAGGAAATAGGGCAATTGAAGCAAGAATGAAAAAGAAGGCTCAAAACAATAGACGTCCTAACTTTATAAGTTTGGAGCAGATAACTGTACAGCATTAACTAGAAAAAAATAATCATTCATGAATAGAGTTTAACCTGAGAAATAATTAATGCTTTTTGTTTAATAATTGAGGGCTTTCAGTTTTCTAATTTGTAATATAAAAATGTTGGTCTAGAAAATCTCTAGTCTTTTCCAGCTCTAAATCTATGATCTTACATGTGAATCTTATCTGATTAATTCCCCAAATGGGCACAATTTGTTTTGTCCTATTAAAAGCTTCTCTTTTTTTGGTTTTCATTTTTCCACTTTGATTTCTAATTTATAAAATCAATTTGAACATTTTATTACATGTTACTCTATCTGTCATTTTTAATTTTTTTCCTTTTCTGCCTTCCTCATAAGTGTAAATCTTTTTCAGCATACAAATTTGTCTATAAAAACCTACAAATATATATTTTTATATATATTTGAATGGAGGCTTATCTGGGCTTACCCAGATTGCTTAACATGTTGGTACTCTGTATTCCCAACCATGTGGGTGAAAGCACCTTCCTTTGATTGGCTCAATGTGGCCAGATTGAAGCAGTTTGTCTTTGCCCTACACTCTCTTTCCTGCATTCTCCTTTCTACCAGATCTATTTCAGTTCATTCCTAGAATGGGACCATGAACTGTAGTTACAAGAATGTATGTAATCTTCCACACCATCTTTTAATCCCCCAAATGGGCTGGATGCTCTTATCAGTTTTTGGTGCTGACAGTGATCCCTGAAGCTATGGTGTCCTTGAAGTCAAGATTCTAGGCAGGGTATTACTACCAGCCTATTAGAGAAGCCCTGAGAATCCAGCATGCCTGGGCCTGTAGGCCAAAGGGACTGGGGCTATTGGATCTGGAACTGGCACTACTTTATAGGAATTAAGCTAAACTGTGAACTTAATCCTCTAACTTTTCAGAGACTAAGATGGTACAAGGGGAAAGGAATTTTATGCCTCCTATGTATTGAGGGAGTAAATTTATTTACTTGTGATTATATTTTATTTGTAAATCTTATTTTATTTTATAATTGTATTATAAATTCTATTTTATTATATTACTATATTATATTCTAAAATAAATATTCCTTTTTTTAAAGCTAATCTAGCTGTTAGTACCTTAGTAGAACTGGAGTGAACTCTACATTTGAGGGAAAACCATCTGTGAGGTCTGAAACTATTAGTAGGGAGCCAAGAAACTTTACATTTACCTAAAGTGCTCCAAAGAACCCTAAAGGAGGGATGAAATAGAGCTTACCTAGTTGACAGGCAGAAGGGATGAGGGTAGTTCATCATTGCTATGTAATTATGTCTATATGCATTTATATATATATATATATATATATGTATATGTGTATATATATATATATATGTGTATATATATATACATATATATTCCCACCTTTCACTGGCCCACCAAAACCTTGAACTCCATCCCAGGAACGACCTTGGGCTCTGAAAGGGGAACTTTTACCTATCCAGCTGGGAACCAGGCCTCTATGTCACTTCGCTGCCACTCTCCCTGCCCCTTGCTTTCCAGTTCCCCTTTGTATGTGGTATTCCTATTAAAATATAAGTTCCTTGAGGGCAGGGTCAGTCCTACTTTCTTTTATTTGTTCTTAGTTCACTTAGTTCAGTGCTTTGTACAAATTAAGTTTTTAATAAATGCTTTATCATTTTTTCATTCCACAAACACTTATAAAGTATTTACTAGGTTTAATGTGGAGATCTCTTTATCATCTCTGATAATCTGATGACAGTTTAGTTGATAAGGAAATAAGGACAGGACAAGGGAAATGTCTTTTACTTCATGCTTCCAGCTCTGGCTCCAGGAACATGGAGTTTATTATATATATTTCAAGATTCATTTTACACAAAAGAACCCCCCCCCGAAACTTTGCAGATGCGCAGAAATTACAAATTATGTCACATCAAAACACAAAACATTGGCTTCAGAATAGACCAAGGCCAAGGCTGAATTTTGACTAGGTTCTTATCAGAAAGCAAAGTTGGGGAGTATCTTGGCCTTAGCTATAACAGGCAGCAGCATTCCTTGCTGTGTTAACAGTGTTAACCCTTTAAATTCAAGTTTGATAGGAACTTAAAGCTTTTCAGTAAGGCCATAATACTTTTCAAGAAGAAATCACAAGGATCACGAAAGGGGTCAAAAGAGGAGTCTCAGATTTTTATCTATTCTCTTATTGGCTTCCCACAGTTTAAGGCATTTAATTATTTACCATGGGGATAGGAACATTAAAAAAGGCTTAAAATTTTCTCTCCATTCTTAAGTTATATAAGATATATTTCAAAAGGGTGAAAGTATGACATTTGAAAAATAAGAAATTAATAAAGATAGAATGTAAATGGGATAATGAACAGATCAAGGGCAAAAAAGTCCCACAAATTTCTAAATTGCCTAAGTGAAAATTAGAATAAGAAAACAATCACCTAAATGAATCATTTTAAGGTGAAAGAAGGGAAAATGAAAGTGAGAAGAGAGGGAAGAATGGATATGGTCCAAGTGTATCATCATGAGATAAAATATAAAAAAGGTGTGCCATTGTATGACATTGTGTGATGGACATGCCATTGTGTGATGGGTGATGCAGGAGTATGATTGCATGGCATTATGTATGACACAGATATATAGTTGTGTGACTTCATAGAAATTCCACTGTGCTTCAAAGTATGACAATGGATGTAATTGTGTGATTTTTCATGACACAGGTATGATGTTACATGAAGTATGGCATGGATACATCATTGAATGGTGCAAATAGGTCATTGTGTGACCCAGGGGTGTCACTGCCTGGGGTTTTGTGACACAAGTACATTGTAGCATGCCATTGAATATTGTGTGGCATTACACAACCCTCTATATTTGAGATATTAACCCTTTATTAAAGGAATTTGCTTAATTCTCTCCTCCCTCACCAGTTTCCTCCTTTGTTTTTGATTTTGCTAGCTTTATTGTTTAGTGTGGGCAAAATTTCTTTAATTCCATGTAGCCAAAATGATCTATGTTACTTCATGAGATCCTCTTTTTCTTGTTTAATCTTAAGCTCTTCTTTTATCCATATATCATAACAGGTTTGTTTTTCCATGCTTGATGGGGAATGATTTTTAATGTACAGACAGGGAATTAACTGATCACACTGTGTCACTCAGTGACACACTTGTGTCACATGCCATGCCTATAGCATGCAATTGCATGACTACATTATCATTACATACCTATGTCACATCACATCATGCAGAATCACACAGCATTACTCAATCACATTTGCATTACAGAATGGCACACCTGAGTCATACAATGGCAGTTTGTATAACCTATAGGATTACTTAACATGACAGAAAAGGAAAATGATAAATGCTTGAAAAGTTATGGAAAAATTAGACTCTAATGCACTATTGCATTTGTGAACTGATTTAATATTTCTTCAGATCTATTTGGAACCATGCATAGAGGTTTATAAAACAGTGAATACACTTTGCCTCAGCAATGAGATGAAAGAAAATGGAAAAGGACCAATTTGAATAAAATATATTTATAACAGTTTTTTTCTTGTGTGTGTGTGTGTGTGTGTGTGTGTGTGTGTGTGTGTGTGGTGGCGGCAAGGAATTGAAAATCAAAGAGATTAAGTGGGAAATCGCAGAACAAGTTGTGACATATGCTTTGATGGAATAGACTTTGTTTCTGTTAGGTTGTTTTCAGTCATATCTGACTCTTCATGATCCTATTTGGGGTTTCCTCAGCAAAGATACTAGAGTGGTTTTCCATTTCCTTTTCCATGTCATTTTAAAGATAAGGAAACCGAGTCAAACAAGCTTAAGTGATTTGTCCACAGTCACACAGCTATTAAGTGTCTAATTTGAACTCATGAAGGTGAATCTTTCTGGTTCCAGACCAAGCAGGCTATGCACTGTGCCACCTTGCTGCCCTGATGAAATATTACTGTGTTATGAGAAATGATGAGCAGGATGGTTTTAGAAAAAAACCTGGGAAGACTTGTATGAACTAATGGAAAGAGAAGGAAAAAGACAGGAAAATATTATATACAGTAACAGTGATTAACTAAGTATGATGAATAAGTGGGAAGCAGCTGGATGAAGAAGGGTATGTTCAGGCTCAGAAGTGACTTTATTTCAAAATTCAAGCAGGTCATTCCTGATCAGTGTTTTGGTACAGCCAGGCACATGTTTTTGTTGATTGAGGGATGGCTGAGAAAGTGAAATATATAAATTCAAAGGAATATTTTTATACTGTATAAAATGATAAACAAGAACAACTCAGGAAAATAAAAACCTGGGGATGCTGATATAAGTTGGGGAAATAGAAAAAAGAAAAAATATACACACACAGAATGACCTAAAAATATAAAAGAAACAACATTAAATCAATGGCACTCATAGCCAATGAATTATCATTTTTTATTCAAGAGAACTGGAGAACAAGGCACATGGATTCATGTATAGTAATATGGCTTTGCTTAACTGTATTATTTACAAAAGAAGATTCTATTGACTGGATTAGTGTATTGAGAAGTGGAACTAATTTTTTAAACATCAATATACATTCTTGACATTTTAATTTATTTTAACCTTCATTTCTTTTTAAATTTTGAGTTTTAGATTCCCTCCATCCCTCCCACACCTACCAAGGAGTTAAGCAATATGATATCACTTGACCTCTATTGAATATATTCTTCATTAAAATAACAATCAAATATTTTAAAAAATCAAAATCTAAATGATTTAATTTTATTTTCATTACTCCAACACAAAATAAATTTACTTACTAATTTGCTTTATGTGACTGTAAAGCACGTGGGTGAGGAATAAAATTGGATGCTACAAAAATATTCTCTCTGATATTTACTGTGCAATCTTCAGAGCTCTGGATATTGCTATGCCATCAAACCTGCTTATCACCCAACACTATTGTAATCTTTCTTATATGGGTGAAGCATAGTTATGTCAATACCATGTCTTTATTGTTTGTTTGTATTTGTATATTTTTAAAATTTCTAGCATATTGATCTTATAAAGCCAGCATCTGTTCTTCTGCTTGGTTTAATTATCTTTGGCTTGCCTCATTGGGTCTTCATAGTAATATAATGATAAATACATGTAGCATTTGTCTCTTGGGTTCAAATTTTTTTGATGACACCCTCAAAAAATTCCTAATTCTTACCCAAACACATGGATTTAAATGCCAAGTTTCTGAGGCATAAAAATCAGTGTTAATAATTTTGAAGCTCTGACACTATGTTAATGAGATTCTATTTTTAAAAACATGTTTAAAAATAATGAAATTCCATTATATTTTCTCCTATGGCAATCTCATTCACCATTATAGTTTAAATGACTCTTGAATATACATTTTTTGTCTAATGTATTTTTGAAATTCCCATATTTCAAAATTCTTGCAAATCATTTTTTATTTGTCTAAAATATCCATCTCCTCTGAAATCTCACATTAAGCATGTGCCAATTTGATTAAATTCTCTTCCAAAATTCTTTTTTAATAATTCTTTTAATATCTATACTTTTCTACTTTTTACCTATAATTGGAATATCATGGTCATTTTTAACTATTTTCTTTCCTTCATATTCCACATCAAAATCCCATCAAGTATTTTTCCAAAATATTTCTCACATATACCCAATGAATTTTTTTTCAATCTAGGACTGTTCTTTACCAGTTCCCCTCTACCGTCCACTATGATATCCCTTCTTGATTGATTTCTTTTCTTATCTCTGTATGCTTTATGACTCAAGTCATGGTACAGCTGCTGGCTTACCACATAATAATCCATTTAAAAAGCATTTGCTACTAAATTCCAGCAAAATGGGTGAGAAAGACCAATCATCTCTGTCTTTTGAACATTTTCTCCTTAAGCCCATAACAGGAATGAAAAACAGAAAGATTTCATACACAATAAAATAATATAAGCAATTTTGTGTTATCAAAGAACAGAAAACAAGGTAGAAACCTAATGATATTGGTTGAATAAACTGCAAAATGACTACAAGAGAATATAAGTATATTTATAGGAAAGGGATAGGGATAATAGTTATCCTGGAATCTGGGTAATTTCAAGATGTGGGTTCTTAATGGCTTAGAGGAGACAGGAAATACAAAAAAAAACTGGGCTTATTGATATTATATAAGGGAAGTGGAAGAGAAGGGTTTACTACACTATGGAATAACCCAAATGATTTAATTAAACTAAGGTCAAAGCTAAGCTAAACCTCTAGCTAGAATAAGCGAGGGCTGAAGAGGTGGACTTCTCACTGCACTGGTCCACGATGCTCCAAGATGATCACAGATGTCACAGGAACCAGGAACAAGACCTTTGCACAGCCAGATAATCCACAAATGCTCTAGGGAGCAAGCTAGATATTTCTGCTGTCCACCAGCAGATAACCAAGACTTTGAAGTATCTTCTCAGTGAAATCCAAATCCTACTCTATCAACCCCTTGGATACTTGGCAAAGCCAAGTACACAGTCAAACCCTCCTTCCTTCAGCTTTGCCAAAACCACTCTCTCTTTCAAAACCCTGGTTTCATTCCATTATAGAATGTCCATGAAGTCTTCGTGGTGGCAAAAAATTTGGAAAGTGAGGGGATTCCCTTCAACTGGGGAATGGCTGTTGGTGATGGAATACTACTGTGCTCAAAGGAATAATGAACTGGAGGAATTCCATGTGAACTGGAATGACCTCCAGGAATTGATGCAGAGTGGAAGGAGTAGATTCAGGAGAATATTGTAAACAGAGACTGATACACCTGTGGTACAATCGAACATAAAGGACTTCTCTACTAGCAGCAATGCAAAGATCCAGAGCAAGGCTGAGGGACTTATAAGGAGGGAAACTAGCCACATTCAGAGAAAGAACTGTGGGAGGAGAAACATGAGGAAAAACAACTGCTTGAACACATGGGCTGATGGAGATATTATTGGGGACATTGTCACTAAACGATAACTCTAGTCCAACTATCAATAATGTGGAATTAGGTCTTGATCAATGATACATGTAAAACCCAGTGGAAATGTGCATCAACTATAGGAGATGGGGGGGGTTTGGGGAAAGGGAAAGAACTGTAACTATGTAACTATCGGAAAATATTCAAAATTTAAAATTTAAATTAAAAAAAGAATGTTTGGAAATTTTCTATTTTATTAAATGGCCATACTTTCCCCTGCAAGAATATAGTCAGTTTTAATGAGTAGTGATTTTTGGTTGTAAACCCAGTTCCCTTGCCTTCTGGAATATAATATTCCAAGCTTTCTGATCCATCACTGTAGAAGCTACCAGATCTGCAATTCTTACTGGGGCTCCATAATATGAGGAATTAAAAAAATAATTACAGGTAGGATTGTGTGAAATGATACTGAGTGAAGTTAATGCAACCTCGAAAATGACTACCAGAATGTTATCAAAAGGAATAATATAGTGAAATAGAATGGCATTTATTTGTGATAGCCAAACTTTGTTCTATAGAAGAAATGAAGAAATGCATTCCCCTCCTTTACTCTGAGAGGTGCATATTTGTGTTATATGGTATATGTCTTGGTGTTTATATGTAGTAAAAGAGAAAGCAGGCCCTTTGATAGAATTTCAAGGGAAAAGTCCTTCAACTGTGACACAGAGTTACAAGCCACATAAGAATTAAAGAATGTACCTGACTAGTAGTTTTTATAATATAAGCAGCTATACAAGTCTATTTTATACAGATTTTGCCCATGTATATGTATGCATATATAATATATATGTACGTATATTCTGATCATATATAAAACAAATACCATTCAGAATAGAGTACCTATTTCCCTTACACTTGGCAAATCCTTTACTTTGTGAATCCCTCAATAAACATCATTTAAAATATGCTTCTATATGAGAAAGAAAGTCTAGAAAAAGTCAATACTTGACAGAACAGAAGCTGGCAGGGTGTGGGGAAGGAAGAGAACAAGTTAGCCCCTACTTGTCCCAGGGACCTGTGATGCCGATGTTATTATGATCCCCATTTTTAGTTGAGAGAACTGATGAAGAAAGAAGTTAAGACTTCCAAAAAATACATGACAAAGAAAAAAATTAAGAACCCATGAAAGTGTAATTGAAGTCTTTTGAACCTGATAATTCATATGACTCAAGATCTTATATATATATATATATATATTTATATATATATATATGGGTGAAGTGAAATATAAACCTATTTGCTGCTTTTGAACCAAAAATGATTAGTTTTTTTAAATTCTGTATTCCCTGCATTGTTATTTAAAATGTTTTGCTTTGATATTTCACTTGTATGTAAGTTCTGTTCCAGAAGTATATTCAGTAGTTTAATTGTAGCATATAATCAAATAATTGTGGATACTTCTAAAAGAAAAAGCAATATACTAAATTTAAAGAATTAATATTTAAATGTGAAGCATAAACTGTGAAAAGACTTAATCAAGGGATTATTTGTTTCCCTATGGATGGTAAGGTCCTTCATCTGCTTTTATTTGTCAACAACACTGTGATTTCATCAAACCCAGGGGGCTTCCTTAAAAAAGCCTTAAAATATACACAAGGAACATTTAAAGAAATAAATAAAAAGATACTTCCTAAAATACAATTCTGACCATCTTAGTCCACTAAACAAAAGCCCCAGCCTTTATATGTTTATTCTAAGATTTGAAACAGACTTCTCAGTCTAATTTTTGGACTATGTCCATATAGGCCAGAGTATGAAGTTCATGGACCACTAGTTCCCAGCTTTCTTCTTCAACCCTTCTATTGTCATTTTTGTGCACAGTTCAGAGATTATAGTGATCTCAAGAATGGAAGTTTCCAAAATTCAGCATTTATTTGTGAGTAATTCTTAGGTCAATAAAGAATATCTAAGCTCAATAATTTCTTTTTGAATGTTGAACACCAGCCATCTAGCTTGA
This sequence comes from Gracilinanus agilis, assembly GCF_016433145.1. Taxonomy (NCBI): domain Eukaryota; kingdom Metazoa; phylum Chordata; class Mammalia; order Didelphimorphia; family Didelphidae; genus Gracilinanus; species Gracilinanus agilis. The sequence continues at coordinate 548,998,956 of NC_058132.1, read as the reverse complement.
AAAAACTATCTCGACAGCATGATGCTTAGAGGAGAGCACCAAAAAGTGGATTCTGCAGCTGGAGGATGAAATGCATGCCAAGAAAGGCCAGCAACCTTCCAAGATATGACTGTGAGTTGCTTGGTTGGAACATCACTGAGGTAAATGGCGTCCATTTGTTTAGTGTAAATTACGTTTACTCTCTGGGGAAGTATAATGAGTATAAATGGACTGTAAAATTAGTTTATGTCTTCTCTATTTTGTTCCTGTCTGCCTGTCAGTTCTGTATTAATTTTCTGTACTGGAAGATTTAAGGAGCTATCCCATACTCAAAGGAAAAAAAAAACAAATAAAAAAGCAAAAGCAATTATTTTGCATTTATTTTTAAGACTCAGTATGTTTCTGTTTTCACAGAACCAGAGTTATTTCAATTCTACATCAGTGAATAATTTTTAAAATTTGTTTAAAATGTTGCCCATTGATAAATAATTATTCCATCAGACAAAAGTTACTGTCTTTCTAAAATACTAATTGTATTAAGTTTGTGCTTACTCAACATTCACACATTAGTTCATGTATTCATTCTGTGTTCCAACCATACAAATTAAAAATATCTTGAGATTGATTTTCTTAAATTTAAAATGATTTATCAGTTGACTAAGACATCCTAACTGGGGTCAAATAACTCTCTCAATCATCATAAAACAAATGGAAAAACCTGGACCAGTTATATATACTTTTTTGAGAGTTCATTATTCAGCCATTCCCATGAACATCCCTTGACATCGGTAATTAGTGATAGCTAATTAAGAGGTAGTCCAGACCTTCAGCTCTTTCCCAAACTGACAGGTGAAGATCATACATCCTTAGGAAAGATATTATTATAGAATTTTTCCTGTCAATCTTAGTCTATGAAAGGACCCCATTACTCAGAACAAAGAGAATGCATATAGCAGGACTTTAATTAATGTTTGTTAGTTGACTTTTGACTCAGGAAATCTCAGATAAGAAAACTCTTTCTACTAAGATAGCTATATAATCTATAACTTACATAAAAATTATTAAGCGTCCTCTGTTTCCTAGGAAATATGCTGAATGTTTAAAATGCAAGTATAAATAACTCCCTTCTTGCAAGAAGCTAATTTCTTGTTTTAATAGCATATATGGTATAAACATCAAACAGATGAATGGGTGATTGAATATAGACAAAATATAATTAAATACAATGTAATTTGGGAGGAAGGACACTAATTCTCCAAATTGTAGTTGAAGAGACCAAGAAAGGTGTCATGTAGAAATGGTGCTTGAGCAAAGTCATTAAGAAAGAAAGAGACTCAATGAGCCAGAGGCACAGGGGGAATGAATCCTCTACACATGGGATTACCAGTCCAAAGACTCAGAGAAGGAAAGTGAGTGTCACATGGTGGAAATCAGTCAATCTGATGAATATCCAATAAGGCTGGCTGAAAATATTGAGACCAAATTGTACATACAAAGAAATTTAAAATGGAAGAGCATCAGTAATAGGCAGAATACAGGAGAGGTCTCTTCTTGGAGATGAGTTTGAATTGATCATTGACAGAAATTCTAAGAGGTAAAAATAAAAGAGTGCATTTCAGATCTGGGGTACACGCTATTGAAAGGGGGATAGAATGCCAAATATGGTGAAGAGCAGGTAAGTAGAAATAATGTGAAAACAGTGTAGGAAGATGGATTAAGTCCATATTGTGAAGGAATTTAAATGTCATAGTAGCATCTTAGATCTAGAGGCTGAAAAGACTAAAGAAACTGTACAGTAAAATTCCTTTGTTTTAAAGATGAAGAAAGGTAGGCTTGTGGAAATCAAGTGAATTTCCAGTAGTTACACAGATAGTGTCAGATTTGGGATTTCAATGCAAATCCTCTGACTCCAGAAGCAGTGCTCTTATATATTGTATACTAGAGGCAATGGAAAGTCACCAATCCTTTTTGGGCAAAAGAGTGATATGTTTTAGAAAACTTGAGGGAAAGCTATCTGGAACATATATTGTAAAGGAAAGATTAAAGGTAAGGAGGCGACTATAATAGTTCAGGCAAGAAGTAATGGTGACTGGACCAAAGTGGCAATTTCAAGGTCAAGAGAAGCTAACAAAAAAAAATGTAATGATAGAATTGTCAAATATTGATAATTAATTGGATGAAGTAGAATGAGAAAAGAGAAGTATTGATAATTTAGTGTAAAGGTGGAGAAACCTCTTCTTCTAAAAAAATCCTCATTTTAAGATTAAGAATGGATATCTCAAATGTTCCAGTGCTTGAAAGACTATACAGACAGTAAAGTTCTCTCCATAATAATAAATAATAGCATCAATTTTAAAAATCTACTCTAAAGTTTTCTTTTTCAAGTGTTTGAGGAATCTTCATTGGCTCACTGATTGAGAGGTATAAGAGCCATAGAAGTCATCTAATCAAATCCCTATTTTTGAGATGAGGAAAATAAGGCCCAAAGAAGTTAGGGGAAATTAGATTACTTTCCTAAGATCATCAAAGTAGTAAATAGCAAATCTGGATTCCATATCAAGGTTCCCTGGTAATTTTTTTCTTTAAACTATTTTATATTTCATCTTGCTTTTTGAAAAACTAAGTGAGTATCTGCATGCCCTCAAGATCCCAAAACATCTGCATGTAGAATGCCATATGTTAATTTTGTACTTGAAGCTGAGAGGGAAAAATGACTTTAATAAATCAAAGCTGCATTGACTTTTGTAATGCCACATATATTTATTTATTTATAAATATACTATCATTGAGAAGGTATGGCACTGTGCTCAGCTACAATAGGAATATTCGTGCCTCATAATGGATCTATCAAAATATTTAAATGACAGTGATAAAAAGTGTCCTCTCACAATATTTCAATATGTATTTTATTTAACTTAGTTTCCTAATTCACCTAATGTTTCAATTAGCTCTGCTGAAAATAATTTGGTAAGACAGCATAGATAAATCATTTAAAATGCTAATTTTTCCATTCTAGTATTGTCATAGAATAAAGTACAAGATCTAGTTACTAACTAGTTTTAGACTCTCAGAGAAAAATAAGGAACTTTGAGGAAAACTATCAGAAGGATGTGAAGGCTTGCTGGCATTTTCCATACCTCCAACCATTTCTAACTTGCTCTGTGACTTTGGGTAAGTTCTTTCACCTAACTAAACTCAACAAGGTGCTGGTAAATACTTAAGAATCATCTCCTTGTGGAAGAAATATATTGTATGACCCACATTTATATTTAATCTGCATCATTAACATCTTTTCTATCCCTTTCATAAGTCTAGACAATCGACAAAGTAATAAATTAAGTCCTGACATCATACTTGCTGATTTCCAAGGATTAAATGCATATGGAAAATTTAACAATCAGCTCTCAAAACCCAGCACAGGTGTCTCCAGCACACTAAGTTTATTTTCCCAAGGATTCTAGAATTCTATGGTTCTTTCCATCTCAGAACGCTTATAAAACTAGGAGTCTATATTATGAGAGTTTAAAAAAAAGCCCAGGAAGGATAGAGTTAAACAATTTAGCTGGTTGGATTCAACTCAGATTTTAGCTCTTTTACTAATAGATTACAGAGTTTTTTGTTTGTTTTTAAACCAAGCTAATGGGTTCCTTGCAAATATTTCTTTAATCGTGGTTAGATTTTAACAAAACTATCATGGAAAAATATTTGTGTTTATACCACACATTTCTTTTTATGTAACCTTAATTTCTAAAATTTCACAGGGGGAACACAGGTTTGATAAGGATAAGATTTGTCTTGAGATTTACTGAGATTCATTCATAGATATACAATGAATTATTTGTATCTCATTTTCCTTTGTAAAAATGGAATTTATAGTATTTTCATAAAGGATACATGTAGCATAGTATCGAAAAATATCCTTGCAATCAAGAATGAAGATTCTCTTAAAATGAGGCCTTGAGGGGTATGCTATTTCTGCTTGCTAGCCTTCCAATATTTCCACAAGGAGTTTCCATGGCAACCATTAGTGCAATTATTATATAGAAAATGAAATTATCAGTCAGGCACTAAGAGCAGTGGCACGAGAATAGACTAAGATGAAAATGATGACTTGGAGCAAATGTTCTTATTCATGGGCAATATATTTATCTCTGAAAATATTGAGTTTCTGAATATTTAAGAGATTGTAATAACACAACACTGTACTTGGTTAAAGTGAATATTGGAGAAATATATTTTGTTATTATGTTGTCATGTTATTGCAAATAGCATACCCTACTTGGTATCCATAGTAACCCTGAGGATCTTAAAAGATCCATGTTCATTTAATGGAAAACAAGCAGATTGTTCGCCTCCTGGCAGAGTATAGGATCTCCCAGTAGTTTACTATGCTCTTTTAAATATTCCATTGACAGCTTCCCTTGCTCCTCTTTGGGATAGATCAGATAGATAAGTGAAAGAATTTATATTGAAAGCACAAAAACATACACCGAAAGAGTCAAACAAAGGGAAAAATAGAGAAAGCCAACATTTTTCCCTCTGGATTCTTTAAAGTAGGGATATGTCACTATTATTGATTCCCATGCTTTGGAATTGAAATATGACTGAACACCTGCACTCAGTAAACTCAATCAAGAAGCCAGGTGTAGGGATTGTACGTTGATATTTCTATAGGTTCAATTAAATCTGTTCTTAACACTAAATAATTGCTAATAGTATTTTAAGCAACCAGTGCATTAGAGTGAAAAACAGACAGTGGACTGAGACATGGAACTTGTAGTTAAGGATATTCTCTAGTTCCCTCAGGTCCCTCAGGTCAGAATATAACACAATATAAAAAATGTGGAATCAGAAATTCTGTCTGTTCTAGGATGCTGTCCAGGCAAAGGGTGGGATATAATAGAAAAGAGCATCTAGAAGAACTCACAAAGTGGGAATAGCTTCTTTGTTTGGCCATTACTTTCCTCTAAGTAAGGCTTCTTTGTAGCACTTTCAGTAGAATACAAACCCATCTGTTTCGGTCTTATTTCTTTGATGGCATAGTTTCCATTGGTTTTCCTGCATAATTACTTCTTTGTAGTGTGTTTTGTCTCCTCATAACTGCCTTCTACCCACTACTGATCTTTCAGTGATATTCAATTTGTATCATTTGGATCCTGTATTGATCTATGATTCACAGGTATATTTCACCCCTGGAATATCATTGCTTGTGTCTCCCCCAGTTGGAGAACAAGTGCCATCTTTATTTTTTCTATTTGTATCCCTAGTATTTAGCACAAATGCTTAGGATAGAGAAAGTATTTAATACATTTCCATTCATTAATTCATTCAATTAGTAATGATTCAGTCAGTCAGTCATTGCTAATGCAAACACTACTTTGATTAAAAAAAAAACCCCAACAAAACATATCTAATTCCTCTATTATAATATGAAATAAACACAAATGTCTTATTTTCCTGTACTTTATTTTATGACCATAGTCCATGTTCATAAGTTCAAAGACAGAAGACAAAATGAAACCATTGTATCCAAGGTATATATGAAGAAAAATCCCTCCCTATGATAACACCAAGAAAAAGTCATCTCTGCTTTGTTAAAAGGCCTATGGTAAGTAGAAATCTGTATATTCCACAGCAGTCTATTCCACCATTAGATAGCTATAATTATTAGGCTTCCCCCACCCCCTCTACCACCTTAATCTACTTCATTGTATTTCTAATCATTGTTACTAGTTTTACCCTCTGGTGCCAATCAGAACAAGTCTTATCTTGTTTCCATGTAACAGGGATTCAAATACATGATGACATTTTTTATTACCTCTCTAACTCCTTCCATCCCACACCCACTATATTTTTGCTCTGGGCTAATCAATTCCAATTATCCAATTATTTCATTTTGGGGGACAGGCTTCTTAAGTTGTTTCATCAGAGAATTAGTGTAGATACAGTTTACCTAGACTTTAGCAAACCATTCATAGAATTCTTGTTGAGAAATGTGGGCTAGATATTAGCATACTTTATCTAATGATTTCTGAATAATTTAGATGGCTAGAAATAAGATTAGCTACTGGTGATTTAATGCCAATTTGGAAGGTTTGCAGGAATGTGCCAGAGGAATTAATGCATAGTCCTGTGCTATTTAACATTTTAATCACTTTGTTGAAAAAGACATATATTCTGAATTTATTGAATTTGCAAATGGCAGGAAGCTGAGAGGTATCGCTTTGTTGATTTGTTGTTGATCATTTTTCCTAGTTATTTTTTGTCTTCATAATAAATTATCTTTGCAGTGCTCATGTACATTTTTTGAATTATGATTATGAATTCTCTTCCTACAATTACACGACCATTATCTTTACTTAGGATTCACCTGTGATGATGTCCTGTATATTCTTTCAACCTGCAAAATTTTGCCTAGACATTGTAAATTTTGAATATTTTCTCTAATGAGACCTTCTACTACCATGTTCAGCTTTTCTCATATTTTAGCTTCTCGGGGACTACAATTCATTTGATTTTATATTTGTCCTGGAAATAAGTCATTTCATGGCTCTGGTATAACCTAGACTGGTTTTTCAATTTTATTGTTATTATTCATTGATGTCTGCTTGATTTTATTGAATTATTCAGATGTAATTTCCCAATTTCCATAACTTTTCATTTCTTCTTATGCATACATATATACACATGAATGTATATTTAACTCAATTTCAAACATTTTTAATTAACATAATTTATCCAACATAATAAGCTTTTGGAATTACTTCTATCCCATCCACTTTGTCCAATTTTATTTTTTTAATTGTTGACATACTTTGATTTTAAATCTCTTTTCTAAACATCTTGCTCTAACTTACTCCAGAGTCATTCTTTAGAGTAAAATATAAAAAAGAGAGAAAAAGTTCTGAAAAACTAATCAGCAAATCAACTGTCTGACCATATATACAATATTTTACATCCATAATTCTATACTTATGCAAATAACACAGCAACATGCATTTTCTCCTCTCTTTAGATTGAACCTGTTCAGTTTTAATAATATATTTTGTTTGTTCAATGATAAGAATGAATGTAAGAAGGAAAAAATTCTTTATTCAAGTGTTTAAAATGTATTAAGTGTGCTAAATGCTGGGTATTCAAATACAAAAGACAGTCTGACCTCAAGGAACTTACATTTTAAAAGGGGGAGAAGTTTTGTAAGTCTTGGAAGATACAGGATGATGAATAACACCCATAGGATAATCAAGTAAACCTTATTAGAATAAGTGATAGATTTTAACTGATTAGACTTCTAAGATCAAGAGATGAAATTTGTACAATGGTAGAACTGGCAAGCCTAAGAAGTTTGATATAAGGAGGAGAGAGCGATAATGCTTCCTAGTAGTATATCAAGTGGGAAATTTAAAAGGTTACATTAAGGGTGAAAATAGAACACATGATTTCTTCTGCTCCAATTTGAGGTGAGAGTAGAATCAGCGGTGTCCTTTGACATTGGGGAGAGGTAAGGTTTGCTTTTCCACTTTATGAGTAATGGATGGGGAGATGAAAGTTCCAGAAAATAGTGTATATATTTGTGTTTAAAGTTAGACAATCAACCAGAAAACTCTCAGAAGTCATTTCACTATAACCACATCTCTAGAGTAAAATGAGAGGTTGGACTTCCTGATAAATAGGATTTATTTCTGCTTTAAATCTATTCTTCTATTGCCTCCTTTGGCACAAAAAGGACCTTAAATCCTACTTTCATTTTTTTCTCAGAAATCACCTTTTTCCCCCATTTCTACTACCACTAACCTATTTTTAGACTTAGATTTACCATTGTCCATTCAGTTATGATTGCTCTTAATTGATCTTCCTGATTTCAGTGTCTCCCATTTCCATTCTTTCTTTATCTTCACAGTATCCCATACAATATACCTGGATTGAGTTACCTAAAACACAACTTGTTCATATTTCTTTCCTCATCAAAAATCTTCAATGGATGCCTATTTACTATTGGAAAACAAAACAGAACATAACAAACCCCCACAAAAAACTCCAAACAACTTTGACATCTTATCCTGATATTCAAAGTCTGCCCTTAATGACATATCTACCTTAATCTCGAACTAGTTTCCAACATATATGCTCCAGTCAAATTGGACTGCTTCATGGTTCTCATACATGAACTGAATTTTTCAACCTCCTTGCCTTTCCTTGCTTGTTTCTCTCTTTCTGAAGGCCTCCTCCATCATTTGTACCTGGCAAAAACCTATCCATTCTTCAAGACTCTTATCAAATGTTATCTATTTAATGAAGACTTTTCTGATCTCTCAGTTTAAAGTAAATTTGTCCTCTTCTATATTCCTGTGATTCTTATTGGCTCTGATAACCCATTACAATAACATATATGTTTCTTACCTCTTTTATTAAAACTTTTTTGCATTCCTTATATTGTCTAACTAAGCGTTATCTATAGAAAGTCCCTAATATATATTTTAAACTAATGAATATATTAATTATTTAAATATATAATGAAAGACCTAAAAGCACTTTAGCAATAATCTTCAGGAAAAAAACAGCACAGATAGTTTCTCTGTGAAACATTAAAAATGAGAAAATACCTATGTAAGAAGACTATACAATTCCATAGACTATATTTCAAGAAATTACATATTGGAGGAATTAGAGTCAAAGAAGAAAGTAGAGGGTATTGAAATATAATTTCAGGCTACAGAGGCTTTCATCATATAGCAAGTTGACTTATTGTATGATATGAACAAATCATCTAACTTGCTGCTTCTTGGCTTTTGACCTTTAAATTTCCTTAACAAAATATATTTTCCTCATTGCACAGTTTTAGGGGAAAAGGAGCATCATTATTAACATATTGTTGCTATGCTATGTTATTATAATTATATTTTGCTGAGGTAGTTTGCTCATTTCTTATTGTGAGAGAAAAATCATCACTTCTATTATCAAAGCTATTGGTAATAAGCCCATAGAAAAAAGCAAATAAATTATTTTTTAAAAAATAAGACAAAAACAACAACCACAACATAGAAATTAATGCATGGATCCAAAAATTTAAAGAAAGTATTTTTGGATCTTTCAGGAAAAAGAATGTAAATCATTAATTATTCTAAAACAGTGATTCCAAAAGTGGGTGCCACCTCCCCCTGGTGGGTGCTGCAGCTATCCAGGTAGGGCGGTGATGGTCACTGGTGCATTTATCTTTCCTATTAATTGCTATTAAAGTAAAAAAAGAAATTTCCAGGTGCTCTAAGTAATATTTTTTCTGAAAGGGGCGGTAGGCCAAAAAAGTTTGGGAACCACTGTTCGAAAGAATAAGTAAATCATATAGAAGCAAAACCACAAGGCATATGAATGTTTTAGAAGAAAATCTACAATATGTACTTCTACCGAGGCAAATTCCAGGTAAAAGATATTTTGATATTTAAACATCTACAATTACATAGGAATCAGTATTCCTGGTATTCTTATTGGGTCAAAGACAAACATATTATACCTGATCGTTAAATGCCTAAATGTGATTATCTGGGGTACAGACATGGAAATTTAATTTGTGAATAGAGCTGTGACAACTAGAGAGAAGGGACCTCTCCCTAGAGACTATAGGAATGCCTTCTTAAAACTTAGCAATTTCCTCAGACCAAACTCAATTGAACATATTCTCTGCTTTCATGATGTTATTGAACAAACCTTCAAAGGCTACATGGAGACTCAGGTAAATACACACGTACATACAGATTCTAATTAGAATTCTGTATTCCATTTATACCAAATGAGAAAAAAAAAACAAAACTATTACTCTTATCTGTTTAACAAATTGGGAGGAAGATATGGAGTAATGATCTTGTGATCCAGAAAACAAAATTAAAAAAACAAAACACAGAGGTTGAAGGGATCACACCCTATTCATAGTGCTAAAGGCCACAACCCAAGCAGAAAACTTGGGTTACAGGATTGGTAATGATAGGTAGTATTATAGACAGAATACTGGCCATATGGGTACTAATATTATAGAGATCATATAAATGAAGTTCATTGCGGGATCCCAAGCATGAGAATTAGAAAAGAGAGCATAGATCAATACATTAGCGCATGTCTTGAAGAAGCTTGAGACAAAAAAGGGTGAAAGCGGTGTTTAGGACTATACTGACCAGTTGGGTCATAGACTCTCTCTCTCTCTCTCTCTCCCTTCTATCATAACATTTGAGTACTGGCCCCCTTTATTCTTATAAAAGACATCTACTAGAACAACATTCAAATGTGAATATTAAACCTTTTTTTCCTTAGTAGACATAACGAGTTATACTCCTCCCAAAAAAATTATTTGGTGAAAAGTCTGCTTCAAAGGATTTCAAACAGAACTTAAATTTTCCAAAATTCCTCTAAAACTACTCCTCAGGACTGATCATTGAACTCTCATCCCTGACTCTATACTTGTGGAATTGACTTTTTGAACCCAGGTCTAGGATTTTTCATTTATTTTTATTTATATTTCATTCATTTATTATTTCATTTACCACTCATAGGGCAGACTGAAGTAGCAAGACACTCTGAGGGAGGAGAATAGAAGGCAGAATGTTTCAGGAAAGTCAAACCACCACTGTCTTGACCATTATCACACCTTGGACACTGGTGGTGACTGCCCACAACCCTGAACCAAAGAGCCTTTGGTTCCCCTTACCTATTCCCCAAACCACCAGAACTGTTCTCACTTGGCCTCCATAGATACCAGTTAGGGAAAAAAATCATAACAGAGAAGGAGCCTTCCTCATCACCACCAGCAATATTTGATAATCAACTCTCACCAATAGACAGATAAGCACAAAGAAAAGTTTTACTACTCCCACTCCGAATCTGACCAAAGGCATAAGAGATTCATGAATGGAAGCACTCCTTCACACCCCCACCATCCACCAATTCTCTTTCCTAACTAGTCTTCAGAGCCATCATCTGTTGGCCTTCAGCTCCTGTTGAGAATAGGTCAGTCATCCATACCATTTGTTGACTAACTAACAGACAATCTAGCATAGGGACCGCTTTGAGGGAGACAATTGGCAGCTGGTGCTAGGCAAGTCAAACCACAATTACTAACTTGACTAACATCTGCCTTAAGATACTAAGAGCAACTGTCCAAAATTTTGAACCCCAAAATCTTTGGATTGACAAAAGTTCCAGTCCAATATCTGTAGCCATCATCCTGGCAGGCACTCCCTGTAGAAATATAGCCTGATGGCTGCTCTGTAATACATCCACAATTACTGAAGACTCAGAAAAGGAAATTCTTGTCACCAAAGTTCTTGGCATCTGAAACTAACATGATTCTGTCAGTGGAAGTGACATTAAAAAGAGACATTAGGATCTGCTTTATTGCTGTTAAGTGAAGGATCACAGGGCATTTCCATCTGACTCGTAGCTGACACTTTCTATATGTGTTATCTCCCCCATTAGAAAGTCAGCTCTTTAACAGTAGATCCTATATTACTTTTCTCTCTGTACCCTACAGCTTCATATGATACTTTAAGTATAGTAAGCACTTAATAAATGCTTAATTCATTTATTACCAAAGAATCTTATTTCATTAGATTCAGTACATTGTTCTAGTCTTTAAGTATCTTTTTTTTTTAGTTCTTGACACTAGCATCCAATATATCCCTCTCAACGTTATCACAATTTTTAAGTATTCTAGCAAGGTATTTATCTAAGCCACTGAGAAAAATATTGAGAGAATAAGGTCAAAGACAGAGCTCTATGTCACTACTAGAAAGGAATTTAAAGATTTCTTCACCTTGGTCTGAGCAGATTTCTGAATCTAGCTGAGGGGACTATCTTATATGATGCCCTTTGTTTTCATCTCTTTCACAAGAATATTATGAGATTGTCTAACATCTTGCCAAAATGATGGTAAGTTGAGTTGATGGCAATTATCTAATTTAATTTCATAACCTTGTCAAAAAAAGAAATTAGGTTAGTCTGACAGGATGACTCATTGGGATCACAACTTCTGACAAGTATTGAAGATTGGCCTATAGTTAAATAAATTTACCTTCTGTCCCCTATTAAAAATCAAGGCCACATTGACCCAGTAATACATTTTTATCTCCCATTGTGGAATTTTTCAGAAATTGTTAGTCGCATCTCTGCTGTCACCCCAAAGTTCTTTCATTGTCCTGAGATGTCATTTATCCAGACCTTGTGACTTGAATTCATTTAAGTAAGTTAGGTGTCATTTTGCCAACTCCTCTCATATTGAGTTAACAGTTTTGAATATATGTCTTACATTCAGAGGATCATTTTCCTTAGTAGTGATAAAAACAAAGTATGAGATAAGTAATTCAATCTTTTCTCCATCATACATCAATATTAGCCTATATACATTAAATGCTAAATTGGTCTAAGATTTCCCTGAGCAGTTACATATCTTTTTTTAAGATACTCCATTCCTATCCTGCCATTACCAATTCTTTTTGTCAGCATTTAATTAATGTGTGGGTAGACTTTTTCCTCCTATGACTGTTAAAAAATTCTTTCTAATGTGACATAGCAATATAAAATGTTAGCAACAAAAAAGGATAGTGCCTAGAAAATATGAACATACATACTGAATAATATAAAAGAGATATGTGCTCATATTTCTATAAATTACTATGCATGTACATACACATATATAAGTACATATTCATATGTGATTTTGGAGGATCTATATCTAAGTTTAGATATAGGCATCTTCTGCAAAATGTTTATAATGCTTTAGGTAGGGCAGAAAAGAGTTTTTGAGAGATTGTAAAAAGGGTTGTTACTAGAAAGAATAGACTGAATTATGAAAGAAAAAATAATGCTGAATATTAGTGCCAAAACATGTTCCTTATAGTTATATCTTATCATTTAAGATAAAAATAGTACAAGACTTATGGATCAAAATAGTTCACTTAGCATTTTTATGTGTTTCTATTCAAGTGGTAAAGTCCTTTTGAAAGGGTCTACAGAGTGCTTTAGTGGAACTTAACAAGTATTTCCTTGATTCTCTATGAAATGATATAAAAGAATTTCACTATATTTATATGGTAATTTGAATATATGCAAGAGCTGAAAAGGTAATTCAGGGAATAGTAACTACTGGAGAATAAATTTTGACTAGAAAACTGAAAGATTTCCATCCTCCTTTTCTCTTCTCTAATTTCTCTATAATTAAGATTACTTTATTTCACAATAGAGTCATCTTAAAACCTCGCTTTTATTACTTCCCAATGGGACTTTGTACTTTGGGCAATGCAACTTATTGCCTGCTACAAATGATTGAATTCTTCTGATATATGCATGTAAATGCCAACACCTTAGATATTCTCCATGATTCTCTTTGACAATATTTTCCCTTTTTTCCCCCTACATCTAGTTCAACAACTTTTTTCATCCAAAAAGAGATTTTTGAGTCTGTACCAATCCTTTTTGGTCACTCCTCTTCTTTGACACCTTTGTACTTAATTTTGTTGTTTGGACTGTTATTTTCCTTTCTAAGCTTTCTTAAATCTTTTTAAATTATATTACTATCCAAAGGAAAAAACAATAAGCTTTGAAGTCTTCCCTATTTAATCACTCTTCTTGCTAATTGATTTCTAATTTACTGATTATTAATTTATTTTTATAATAAATTTTTTCAGATTATTTGCCAATTCAATTTTAATACAGTTTTTAAAATATTTGCTTTCTGATACTTTGTAACTAATGCTTTTTCTCTCCCTCCCACCCCCCTTCCCCAAGAAGGCAGGCAATATGATACACATTTTAAGTATATTATCATACAATATTTCCATGTTCCTCATACTGTGAAAGTAGACACACATTGCCTATACTGGAGAAAAGTTTATGGAAGAAATATAATAAAGAATGTTATATTTCAATTTGCATTCATATTTTATCTGTTCTTTCTATGGATGATTATATATGTTTTTGCCATTACTCTTTTGGAGTTATCCTTGCTTTGTCGATAATAGTTAAGTCATTCAAAGTTGATCATCATACATTACTGTTGTCATTGTACATAGTGTTTTCTTGGTTCTGCTCATTTCACTTTGCATCATTTCATATGTCGTTCTGTTTTTTTTTTTGTGATCATCTTATTTGTCATTTCTTAAAGAGCAATAATATTCTATTCCAAGTACATACTACAACATATTCAGTCATTATCCAATTAATGCCATTCCTTCAGTTTCTAGTTCTTTGTACCACAAAGAGAGCTACTACAAATATTTATGTAAAGTAGATTCCTTTCCCCTTTGTATGATTTCTTTAGGATATAGACTTAGCAGTGATATTAAAGAGTCAGGGAATATATAATTTTCTGGCCCTTTGGGCACAGTTCCAGATTGCCATCCAGAATATTTATCAGTTTGCAGCTCTACCAACAGTGTACTAGAGGGCAAAGGAACTAGGATTTCCAACAAGAGTCACTTATCCAGCAGAACTGTGAATGATCCTACAGGGGAAAGGTGTACTCAGTTAATTAATACATTTTCAAACATTCATGATGAAAAGATAAGAGCTTAGTGGAAAATTTGTCTCAAATACAAGACCCAAGAGAATCATAAAAAGGTAAATAGGAAAAAGAAATCAAAAGGTATTCAATAGGGTTAAAGATATTAAATAGGGGTCAAATAGGTAAAATAATAGGGTAAATGTAGGTTTATATACTTAGATTGGAAGATCATTCTTCTAACTTCTAAGAATTTTATCATCATTAGTACAGTTAGAAATGTACATAGAGAGAGGGTGAGAGTGTGAGTTGAATATGATGAGCTATTTAAAAATAAAAAGGCAAGATAAAGAAATAGGAGAAAGAGGAAGAGAAAAATAGAATGGGTTAAATTATCACATATAAAAGGGGTATGAAAGAGCTTTTACAATGGAGGGGAAAATAGAGGAGATAGGGAAGGTAACATGTGAACTGTACTCTCATCAGAATTGGTTCAATGAGGGAAGAACACACACAATCAGCTGTGTATAGAAATTTATCTTGCCCTATAAGAAATTAGGAGGAGAACAGGATAAAAGAAAGGATGTGGAGCTGACATAAAAGCAAGAAAATTGGGGGATTGTTGTTGTCAGAAACTAAAAAAGGAGGAAAGAGGAATCTTAATCATCAAGGCAAAAAACGTTTTTCCAAGTCTCTTTAATAAAGGTTTTATTTCTCAAATACACAGAGAAATGAATCAAAGGTATAAAAATACAAGTCATTCTCTAATTGATAAATGGTCAAAGGATATGGACAGGCAGTTTGCAGATAAAGTAAATATAGATCTCTATAGTCATGCAAAAATGCTCTAAATAATGATTAGAGAAATGTAAACTAAAACAACTCTGAGGTACACTCTACACCTATCAGATTGGCCATTATGACAGAAAACAATGGCTGAACTTGGAGGGGATGTGGGAAAATTGAGACACTAACGTACTGATAGGAGAGTTACAAACTGATTAAATCATTCTAGGCAGCAATTCAAACCTATGCAAAAAGGGTTATAAAACAGAACATACTTGACCCAGTAATACGTTACTAGGTTCATATCCCAAAGAGATGCAAACAAAAAGAGGAAGCACCTATATGTATAAAAAATATTTAAAGCAGCTCTTTTTGTGGAAGCAAAGAATTGGAAAGTGAGGGGACACCTATCAATTGGGGAATGGCCGAGTAAGTTATGGTATTTGATTGTAATTCAATATGTTGTAAGAAATGATGAGCAGGAGGATCTCAGAAAAAAACTGGAAAGATTTACATGAATTTAAGCAAAGTGAAATAAGGAGAACTAGAAAAATGTTGTACACAGTGAAAGGAATACTGTAGAATTAACAACTGTAAATGACTTAGCTATTGTCAGCAATATAATAATCCAAACATTCCCAAAGGACTCATGATAAAATATGCCATGTGCTTCCAGAGAAGGAACCAATGGAGTATGAATCCTGAACAAAGCAAAATTTTTTCAGTTTATTTTTAATGGAGTTTCCTTCCACAAAAGGTTTAACATGGAAAAACATTTTATGATTGCACATGTGGAATCTATGTGAGATTGCTTACTATCTCAGCATGGGATGGGGGAGGGAAAGAATGGAGACTGAAAATTATTTTTAAAATATTGGAAATGGTTTTTATATGTAATTGGACAAAAATTAAATTAAAAATTAAATGTAAATTTCAGCACTAAATACAAATGGATCTTATCATATAAAATTCCATTTATAAAATTGAATCATTTTAAATTCTGATTTTGAATTCTCTTTGAATTATTAAATCATATTTTAATAGTCAGTTTTTCTATGGAAATTTGAAAAATTGAAAGAAAATAGCAAATAAATAATCCCTAATTTGTTTGATATTATTCTTCTTTACCTTTGCTCAACTCCTACCTATTATTTGTCAATTTAAATGTTATGGCCTCCATGAAGTTGTTCTTAATTACCTTAACTATGTTATCCTCTAATTTATATATTATTTAACAGGGATTTTAAACTTATTTTTGTGTGCTGTGGACCTCTTCAAAAGTTTAGCTAATGGGGGCAGCTGGGTAGCTCAGTGGACTGAGAGCCAGGCCTAGAGACGGGAGGTCCTAGGTTCAAATCTGGTCTCAGACACTTCCCAGCTGTGTGACCCTGGGCATGTCACTTGACCCCCATTGCCTACCCTTACCACTCTTCCACCTATAAGTCAATACACAGAAGTTAAGGGTTTAAAATAAAAAAAAATTAGCTAATCTTATGCATTTTTTCTCAGAATATTTTAAAATGCATGAAATGAAAAAATAAAAAATAAAATAAAGCCAAATAACTTTTTAAATGTAATAATAAAAATAGTTATAGAAGAAAAGTAAATCCATTCATCATAAATGTTACATCACAATGCATGTATAAACCTGGATCATATTCCTGCACCAATATGAGCAGTGACTGTGGGGGAGAATGGGCATTGAAACCTAGCACATGCATGAAAAAAAACACATATGCTCTGAGCAAATCACAACTCTGTACTACAGTTCCTTTCACAGCATGACTTTCCCCATTGATTCCCATATGATATTACTGCATGTTGGCAGCAGTCTGAAAACTCTGCAGTTCTTTGGCTTAAAGGGATATGCACTCAAGCCTTCACCCCACAAGATGCTGCATCATTATATCAACTCTTTGTTTTTGCTTTACAGAGCTTGCTTCAAAGCCTGTCTTTTCTCTGTTGCTTTTCTCCCTCAAATCAGAGGGAATAGAAGAGAGCGAGCAGGAACCAATAAAAGGCTTCATCTTTTTCAAATTGTAGATGGTGCAGAAGTATCACAGACTAAACTGAGGCATAGGGGCTCCTTTCCTATGAGACGGTCCAAGGCTTTACCTCGCCCATTAGTCAGACTGATGCTTCTCTTCTAATCCTCATGCTCCAAATTAGAATAGTTTAAGCTTTCTTTTGAGCTGAGTCCCTGCTAAAGCTCTCTTACCTCCTCTCAGGGTCTTTACTGCCTCTGATGGTTCAAATCAGAGCCCTTTGGGAGTGAACGAGTCATCTATCCTCTATGAGGGAATTAATTCACTGGATCCAAATTTCAGTAATGAATCCAACAATCTTCATTTAATATTCCCAAACTCTCCAAGTTTTTAATTGACTATTTAGTGAATTTAATTTCTCATACTCTAAAAACAGTCAAATTTAAATGAGCTGGGGGACTATTGTCCCTGAAGCCTTTGTCAAATTCTTTGAGGTCAAAGAACTTGAGTCCATTCATCTCAAGAGTAAATTTCTAACTTGCTCTCCTAAGAATCTACATCTTTTTAAAAATGTATTTTTAAAATTCTGAAATTAAACACTAAAAAAGCATTTCCATATACAAAGCAGAAAAAAAAGATTCTCTAAGAAGCAATGACTCTTCTTAGAAGTATCTCAAGGGATAAGTTGTGTATATATTGAAAAGGCAGGTGTTAGCATCCCCATTATAAACTTGAATAAATTGTATTTTGCAGAGTTTCTATGATTTACCTAAAATCAGAAGCTCTCCAATGACAAAGGCAAGATCTGAGTCTTAGCATTGGTGTAGTGATCTTTCTTCTTCACTAGTATATGTAATGAATACTATTAAGCTGTACTCAGAGCCCAAGTCCTAGGCTCTAGAATCTTGCTCATTTGTATGTATGTGTATATAAACACAGTCTATGTCTACATAGCATGTGAATACATATACAATGTGTGTATATTGATATAGAAAAAATATACACTTACATAACTCTTCCTGTCTGTTATGTACAATCTCAGAGCCTGGGTTAATTGTGGGTGTTGAATCCTAAGTGGGACACCTAAGTGTGATGGTGAACCCAAAGGATCATCCACTGCAGTTGGTGGTATGAGATTATATGGAATCTGCTTATCCCATACTCAAGATGACCACAGTATCCCAGGGCCACCAGCCAAGCAAGGAATTGGCTGATAGAAAAGTTCAGCTAACTCTGCCCAGCTGAAGCTTTGAGCCTTTGATAACACCTTTTGTCTGACTGCGAATTGATCACTAATGTTGAAGAAATAAAGATGGTACAAGATATAATCTATCAGAGCCCACTAGATCTTTGATGAAGCTCGGACAAGTTATAGTTTTAAATCTGATTTAATATCTAATACATCTAGGGGAGAAGGAGCAGGGTAATGGCTGGGAAAGTGGGAGTAGGAAATCCTTAACTATATTTAAAAATGATTATTGATGAATCCTCTCTTGTATGTTGATGGTCAAAGTTCTTGGTTGTTAACAGCCTAGTTGAAGCTGGACAGGCCCAACTTAGAGTCAAGGTTATCCTGCTGAATGATAGGTTTGTTGGTCTTCTTGGTAAATGTAATTCAGGAAACAGGGATTGATGAAACACAGTTGAAAGCTGGTTGCTGTTTGATGAATGAATAGAGCATAAGTTAGGCCTACCCAATCCACCCTTCACCCAAATATCTCACAACTGAGATGCAGATGGGTTCAAATCCCTGCCTTTTTATTCCTGAACTTAAATGCCCTGGGTCCTGCCAGGCTCCTGCCAAGCTCAGTCCATTCCACATTCTAAGTAGGTAACTGTCCATCATCTTGCCTTCAACATGGCTGTCCAATATTTTCTTACATATCTGAGATTCTTGAAAGTCGGCATTTATTTTAAGTGTTTTATAAAGTCCCAGATTCATGGGAAGCTTATACTAAATGCAAAAAAATATAAACTTGACTAAACCAAGAATATTACTTGATATTCAATAAGAACAAAATATTTTAACTGATTTCAGTAAATTATTAATTTATTATTGGGAATAATTATTAGGAAGCAGAAGAACTAGAACTCAGTTACAGAATTGAATATATATCTGGAATGTTGTTCTGATTACTTGAATGAAATATTCATTGTTAAAGTTAATAAAATATAACATGGTTTATCTTATATATCCATAATTTGCCATTTTAATCACAATTTGAGGACTTACTAAAAGGTAACTTTGGCTATAGGAACTTTTCACTAGACTTTTAATATATATAATATATTTTACACATATTATAAACAAATGTAATTATATAATAAAAACCAGAAAAGCATTATTTTTATTAGAATTATAGATAAAGAATCAGGAGATCAACATCTAGGTTTCCTTTTATGGTAATTAGGTACCCAATGAATCTTACAGCTATAAAATTGGAGAAATTATTTCAACTCCCACTAACTCATTGCTTTTTACTAGGCCAAGGGAAAGTTGTGAAATCTTAAATAAGTAAGTTTTCAAATCTCATATAGAAGCTTTAATTTCAATGAGCTGGTATACAAAAATCCTTTCAGACAATCACTTACATTTCAACTCATTCTTTGTTTATGGAGTGGTCTTTAGCCTGTTCCTTGAAGTCATAGGTAAATTGGGAAATAATCACAAGAGACCAAATGTCATGCCTCTCCAAATTGATGTACAAGAGAGAATCAAGTTGTAAGACTTGATAAAAGAATGTTCTAAATTCTACAAGCCCTTATGTTAATAACTAAATAATCAAGCTTCTGCATGACCATAAATTAATTACCTCTAGAAAAAGACATTAATAATTTAATCACATTGACATTTCTCTTGTTATCAGTTCTCATCTGCTTAGGCATTAACAACTCTCTGTCCTGGGTAGCCAAGATTGCCTTTCTTCCACTTTAAGCTCCTTTAGGGAAAGGAACATTTTTTAAAATTTATTTGTTTTTCAATTGCCTAGTAGATGTTTATTGAATTTAACGAAATTCAATTAATCAGTCAGTAATCTAGCTTGGCCACAAGACAACATAATTCCTGAAAGAGTTCAATAAGGATTTTAAAAATCAAATAAGAGAGGTGCAAAAAAATTGGAGAAGGAATGGAATGAAGTAAGAAAATTATGAAGCATGACCACAGTTTGATAAAATAGGCACAAAAATACACTAAAGAAAATAATGCTTTAAAACTTATTCGACATCATATTTTTTAATGAATTCTTTTTATAAGAATGTTTATGGATAACCCAGGAGAGTATAGAAAGGTGGCAGAGCATAGGGAGCAATTCAGCTGAATTGGTCTAATGGCAAAAAAGACTAAAAATACACTAAGGAAGGGGCAACTAGGTGGTTGAGTGGATAGAAAGTCAGGCCTAAAGATGGGAAGTCCTGGGTTCAAATCTGGTCATAGATACTTCCTAGCTATATGACGCTGATCTCTTTACCCCAGTTGTGTAGCCCTTATTATTCTTCTGCCTTGGAATCAATCCTTAGTATTACTTCAAAGATGGAAGGTAAGGTTTATAAAACAAGAAAAAACACTGATAAGTACTCTGTAAAAGTAGAATTTGCTAAATGGAAAAAGAGGCACAAGGAAAATAATTTGCTGAAGAAGAATAATTTCTTAAAAATTCATATTGGGAAAATGGAAGCTAATAACTCAATGAAGTATCAAAAAAACCAATAGAAGAAAATGTGAAATAACTCATTAAAATAACCATCTGATCCAAAAAATAAATCAAGGAGATATAATTTAAGAATTATTGGACAAGTCATTACTTAATATTTAACAAATTATAAAGAAAAATTCCCAGGGGGCACAGTTCAGATAGTGGCTTAGTAGCAGTGGAAGCCTGAAAATGCCCTGACTATCCTTCCAAATCAATCTTTGGAAGGCTCCACAAAAGGACAGGAGTCAAAGCAGGACGAGTGAGGGGACTCTCCTACTGAATGAAACTTGAAAGGTAGGCAGAGAGCAGATTTTTAGGGGAACTGGCAAAAAGCTTGCAGAATATCTAGTCCACAGGCAAAAAAAAAAGCTAGTAAAATTAGCGAACAGCCAAAGAAAACATTTCACCATTGAAAATTTCTACTGGGAAAAAGAGCCAAAAAAAAAAAAAAATAGAACCAACAGGAGATGGTAAGATCCAAGCAACCACATGCAAATCTTCAAAAACAGTAATACCACTTCCAGTAATGACCACTATTAAATCTATATCCCAAAGAGATAAAAAAAAAGAAAAAAATTATTTAGTACAAAACTATTTAGAGCAGCCTTTTTTTGTAGTACCAAAGAATTGGAAACTGAGCAGATGTCAGTCAATTGTGAAATAACTGGACAACTTGTAGTATATGCCTGTGATAGAATGCTACTATGCTATAAGAAATGCCAAAAAAGATAATTTTAGAAAAACCTGGAAATGATGTAAAGTGAAGTGAGTAAAACCAGAAGAACATTGTACACAGTAACAATAATATCATAATGATTAACTGTGAATGACTTAACTGTTCTAATGAACACAATGGTATAAAATAATTCTGAAAGACATATGATGAAAAATGCTCTCCATCACTAAAGAATGAACAGAGAGTCTGAATGCAGATTGAAGTATAATTTTTCCCTTGTTTGCATCATGGCTTACATGGAAATATGTTTTGTATAACTTTACATGTATAATTGATCCTATTTCTTGCCTTTACAATGGGTAGTGGAGTGGTGAGAATTAAGAAGAGAATTCAGAACTTAAAATTAAAAAAATATTAAAATATACAAACAATTAAATAGAATTACTAATATTCCATATCATATGTACTTGGTGTTCTGATAGCTTTTAAAATTTTATATAAATTGGTAGCTTTTTATGTAATAGTTTTTCCTTTTTGTTCTTCCTAAGTTATTCTAATTCCTTTACTGAAGCAATTTTATGATGCAAAACACTTCATTAAGTTTACAATGAATTAGGTTTATGGATATATTAGTTATATAGTTAGCCATTATATATTATGTATCATATATCTATATATGTATATATAGATATATGTTTAATTCAATTATTTGCTAACATACATAGAATTGTTCTATCCCTTAATCCAGGCTCAGTTGATAATGTAAAATGATCCAAGAAATTCTGTAATCAGTTTTCTCTTATATAAAGCATTTTGGACAGGAAGATATCCTGGTCAATTAAATTATGTGAATTACTAGGAGTTATCACATTTGCCATATATGGTGAACCAGCTTTTAAACAATTAGAATACAATAAAATATAATGAATACCCAAATTAAGCATAATGTAATGTGATTCAGAAGTAAGGGAAATTCTGGCTTCCTACTTTTTGAATCCATTAGAAGACACATAGGGCACTTAGCATCTGGCACTATGGACAGATAAGCTAAGCCTGGAGTCAGAAAGACTCATCTTTCTGAGTTCAAACCTAGTCTCAGATATTTTACTACCTTTGTGACCCTAGGCAAGTCACTTTATCTTGTGTTTTATTTTCAGTTTTCTCATCTGTAAAATGCCTGGCAAACCACCTAATTATTTCTGCAAAGAAAATTCCAAATAAGGTGCATGAAGATTCTGACATAATTAAAAAATGACTGAATAAGAATATCAAAACAGCATAAAAATAATTTTTATACAATAATAACAATATTGTTGTAATATTCTAAAATGATGTTTTCTTGTTCATGTGATATTACAAGAAAAACCAAAGCTATAAAATCACTTTTAAAAGAATACTATTCTCCACTCACAATCCCATAAAATTTTAATATATATTTCATATTAGGGTAATATGCTATATGATCATATAACCCATTCTATAGTTTTCCAAGTAAGGAATCCCTTTCCAGATGAATATAATTACTCCTGATACAAAAGAATTTTAGGTCACTAACTTCACTAATTATTTCATTAATCAGATTCAGGCTTTTGTGAAGTCAGTTGACAGGACCTCCAGACAAGGATAAATGATCTACTGCCTTGGCCAAAAAAAATGTCTATCACTTTGGAGGCATATATCTATTAGAATTTTAAAATGTTTCTAGTAATAGCCCTTTGAAAAGCCACAATAGTTTTTATTGCTTATAAAATTTCACGTTTTAATTAACAAGCATGTTTTTTCTCTTCCTTCTAATAGTTTTCCTCTCTTCTCAAAATAAAAAAGGAAGGAAGAAAACCCTTCTAATAAATATGTAGTTAAATAAAACAAATGTTCACATTGGCCCAGTCCAAAAGTGTATGTCTCATTCTGTGAATTTAATACATCACTATTCTCTCAGGAAGTAAGTAATATTCTTAATAAGTCTTTTGGAAGCATGGTTAATCATTATATTGGAGTTCTTACATCTCTCAGTTATTTTGTTTTAACAATTTCATTTTTATACTGTAAATAATTCTTGTGATTCTGTTCATTTCACTTGGTATTAATACAAATCTTCTCAAGTTTCTCTGAAACTATACCCCCTTTTTTAATACAATAATATTCTACTACATTCACATACTCTCGTTTGCTGTCATTCTCCTGTCAATGAGCATCCTTTTAATTTCCAGATCTTTGTTACTTACTACAAAAAAGTTATTACATATATTTTTGTATGCAAGTGCTTTTTTTCTCATTCTTTGATATATTAGATAATAAAGGTTATGTTAAAAATAAATTAAAGGGGGCAGCTGGGTAGCTGAGTGAAGTGAGAGTCAGGCCTAGAGACAGGAGGTCCTAGGTTCAAACCCGGCCTCACCCACTTCCCAGCTGTGTGACCCTGGGCAAGTCACCTGACCCCCATTGCCCACCCTTACCAATCTTCCACCTATGAGACAATACACCGAAGTACAAGGGTTAAAAAATAAATAAATTAATTAATTAATTAAAGGAGGGGGCAGCTGGGTAGCTCAGTGGATTGAGAGCCAGGCCTAGAGATGGGAGGTCCTAGGTTCAAATCCGGCCTCAGACACTTTCCAGCTGTGTGACCCTGGGCAAGTCACTTGACTCCCATTGCCTACCCTTACCACTCTTCCACTATGAGTCAATGCACAGAAGTTAAGGGTTTAAAATTAAAAAAAATAAATTAAAATAAATTAAAGGAGTAAAGAGGAAATTACTTTCCTTTAATAATACTTTGAATACTTGAACACAAGAAAAATTGTTCCTATGAAGCTTTTTTTTTTTGGAGTTAATTCTTCAAAAAGAAAATGTATAAGAGGTCTGGTTTAATAGAATGAAAGAAGGATGTCTATGTAGCTAACCTTAATGATTTCTTTTTCTGTTCTCATTTCTTTTTCCCCCCTGTTTTGGTTCTAATGCAGAAGAGCAATAAGGACTAGGCAATGAGGGGTTAAGTGACTTAACTAGTTTAAAATAGCCAGGAAGTGCCTGAGGTCAGTTTTGAACCCCACACCTCTCATCTCTAAGTCTGGCTTTCAGTCCACTGAACCACCTAGCTGTTCCCTTTCTGTACTCATTTCATGAACATATCCTTGATTTAGAAATCTTTTCCTATTTTTAATTTTTAATTTTTCCAAATTTTCTCAATATAGTTTTTAATATTCCTTTCCCCACTCTTTGTAATCCATATTCCCTCCCTCCCGCCTAACCCTCTTAGTCTCCCCAAGAAGGTAAGTAATATAATATGAATCATACATATATTATCATAAAACACATATGCCCTTGTTCATCATGTTGTGAAGCAAGGCTCATATTGCTGACACTACATAAAACATTCATGGAGGAAATAAAGTGAAGAATGGTATATTTCAATCTGCACTCACATTTCCTTCTATGGTTATGGATCTTATTGTTATGAGTCCTTTGGAGTTGTTCTGGATCTTTGCCTTGCTGATAAAGTAATTCCTGGTGCATCATCACAGGCTATTATTATTGTGTACAAAGTTCTCTTGGTTGTTTTCACTTCACTTCGTATTACATCATATGAGTCCAGGTTTTTTGTGATCATCTCATTTGTCATTTTTTATTGATTCTATTACAATGATAGGCAGCTACAGCCAAAGCAGAGGCAGCAGCAGATCAGACCAAGATGGTGAAGAAACATCTGAATCACGCCTATTACCCTCCAAATGACCACAGAGCATGTGTCTCAAAATGAATACCAGGGCAGCAAAGCCAACAGAAGAAGGGGAGAAGCAGTGCTCCAGCCCAGAACAAAGTCAAGAGACAGCAAGTAGAATTTATCTCCATGGAGTATGAGGAGGGAATGCTGAATAAATCTCGAAGGAATTTCAAACAGGCAGCAGGAGAAAGAGAATATCTTGGATCCATCCAGGCTCAGCACCATAAGAGCAGAAACAAACACAACCCAGAACAAAGAGCAATGGGAGGAATAATCCAGCCTGAACAGAGGCCAGGCAGATCTCAGATTAGGCAGCAGTAGGAGGAATTCAGCTCACCAAGGTTCAGCTTCTAGGGGATTGGGGAGAACCCAACTTCAAGCAATTAAACTGAACAGCTACAAACCTCCAAAGCACAGGACAGCCAAGCCATCTCTGCAGAGTGCTCAGTCTGAGTACCAGACAGCTAAGCCAACCCCAGGCAGAGTACAAGTCCTTGACAGTACTCCTACCCCACCAGGATCAGAGACAAGCTTCAACATACAGACAAAAGCAAGGGGGGAAAAACCTTTAGTGAACAAAAGGCAAAAATAAAGCCTGATGCTAGAAAAATATCTCAACAAAAGAGATGACCATTACAATTATATGGCACAACTTGTTTAGTCTCCAATTGATGGACATCCCTTTCGGTTTCAGTTCTTGGGCAATACAAAAAGAACTGCTATAAATATTTTAGAACATACAGTCTATTTTCCCTTTTTGTTTGATCACCTTAAGAAATAAACCTAATAGTGGTATTACTGGGTGAAAAGTTATACACAGTTTTTTACTCTTTAAGTATAATTCCGAATTGCTCTCCAGAATGGTTGGATCAGTTTAGAATTCTACCAACAATGTACTGACGTCTCTGTTTTTCACATTCCCTCCAACATTTGCCATTTCCCCCGCCCCTTTTATTAGCCTATCTGGTTGGTGATGGATGATATCTCAGAGTTATTGTGATTTACATTTCTTGAATCAATAATGATTTAGAGCACTTTTTCTTATAATTATAAATAGCTTTTATTTCTTCATTCAAAAATTATCCATTCATATCTTTTCACTGCTTATCAATCAGGAAATGGTTCACATTCTTATATGTTTGACAAAGTTCTCTAAATATTTTTTTCTTCAAAACTCTTACTTTCCTCTTAGAATCAATACTGTGTACTACTTCCAAGGCAGAAGAGCAGTAAAGGCTAGGCAAGGGATGTTAAAAGATTTGTCCAGTGTCGCACAGCTACAAAACGTCTGAAATCAATTTGAACCTAGGAACTCCCATTTCTAGGCCTGGCTCAATCCACTGAGCCACCTCACTGCCTCTCTCTCTCTCTCTCTCTCTCTCTCTCTCTCTCTCTCTCTCTCTTTCTCTCTCAATACACACACACACACACACACACACACACACACACACACACACACACACACACATATATATATATTTGATATGAGTCCTCTATCTGAGAAATTGCCTATAAACATTTCCCCCAATTTGTTATTTTCCTTATAATATTGGCTACATTAGTTTTGCTTGTACAAAACATTTTAATTTAATGTCTTCAAATTATCCATTTTATATTTTATAATGCTTTTTCTGTTGTTAATCTGTATTTTTTTCTCTTATCCACAAAAATGATAGAAAATGTTTCCTGTTCTAATTTGTTTGTACTCTCTCTCTTTATAACTGTGTCCATTTTTATCTGTAAGGGAATAATATCTATAGGGAGACCAGTAGGTGTGTTTTGGGCAACTGTCAATCACTAAACCAGCCCTTAAGGAAGGGGAATGACTTAGGAAGTGGGTAAAACCAGATAATACTAAACTGACTGAATGACAGTTGGTAGTTACTGGTCAAATCAAGTTGTGGTAACAAGGCTTGAGTACTATACTTCTGTAAGTTCTTTTGGGATTTTAAGGAAAGCACAGGAAGATAAGAAAACACAGTTTAATAAAGATAAATTAAGGGAAGGTAATGAGGGGAAAAGGTTAGGATACTCTTTAACAGCTATGGGATAAATCAAAGGGGCAAGAGGTCTGGGATCACTACACTAATGCTACCAGGAAAGTCTGGCTGGACTCAAGGGAAAAAGAGTTTCTCACGAAGATATCCTAAGTCTGTTAATCAGATGAATCTGATTATCCTAGGAACACAGGTAAACAGCCAAGTAAATCTCGTGGGAGAGTCAGGGACAATTAGATACCTTATATGTCCACCATACAAGACAGCCTTCTAATCTCATCCTGTACTCTTAGAACTTGATAGATGATGATCTTGATGTTCATGTAGATACTTTCCAAGGCACAGAGATAACCCAAAATCCACAGGCTCTTAGGTCAGTAGCTATATCTCCAACGCCTCCAAAACCAACTGCCATAGAGAGAGTCCACTCAGAGAAGTCCCTTATTGCATTCCAGGTTTGGAATGTTCAGCCCTGTCAGCCCTTCCCTACTTTTCTGCTTTCTACTCTTAAAAATGCTATTTTCCTATTAGAGCTTATCTTGTTAAGTGGCATAAGATACTAGTCAGTATCTAGTTACTGCCAAATTGCTTTCCAGTTTTCGAACAATTTTTATCAAATAGTGATTTTTTTTTTACAAAATCTTGGATATTTACCTTTATCAAACATAAGGTTAAGTTTTTTTTACAACTATTTGTTGTATGTATATTGTGTTCTACTGAACTATTTTTTAATTGCTTAGCCAGGACCAGATAGCTTTGATAATTACTGCTTTATAATATAGCTTGAAATCTGTTGCTGCTAGACCTCCTTCCTTATCATTTTTTCATTCTTTCCTTTGATATTCCTGATCTTTTGCTTTTACAAATCAATGTTTCAATTATTTTTCCTAGTTCAATAATTTTTTGGTAATTTAATTGGAATGGCATTGAATAAATAGTTTAGTTTAGACAGGATTGTCATTTTAATTCAATTGGCTCTGTTCATCCATGAATAATTAATTTCCCCAATTATTTAAATCTGACTTTATTTACATAAAAAGTGTTTTATAATTACATTCATGTATTTTATGGGTTTGTTTTGGAAGATATGCTCTTACATATTTTATTCTATCTATGCTTAATTTAGATATATTATCTCTTACTATCTCTTCTTACAGGAAATTGTTAGTAATATGAAAAAATGCTGATGATTTATGTGGGCTTATTTTCTATCCTGATACTTTGCTAAAATTATCAATAGTTTTAATTAATTTTTAGTTGTATCTCTAGGATTTATATATATATAATATCAACTTATTATCTATGAAAATATAGTTTTATTTCCTCTTTGATCATTTTGATAACTTCAACATATTTTTCCTCCATAAGGGAGAAAAATTTCTCAATAATTTTCTTCATGTCAGTTTTAGCACCATTATTTTTTTATTTCTCCTTCTATTCCATAGAATTTCCAAACTTGGAGAGATATTGAAGAATATCTAATCTAACATATACCTCATGAGAACTCTCTATGGTTTTCCCAACTAGAAGTTAACTAGCCTTGGCTAGAAAGCATTTGCTAAAGGAGATAGCTAAGAATATCACTGTATCACTACTCTAGACTTTACCAGAAATCAACATCAACTAGCTAACCATTATTCTTTGATCATAATTATACAATAAACTTCCCTGCATTTATTGCAAATGCAATGTTTATATTATTAGTAAAAAGTATTTATTCTTTCTTCCCTCCTTAATTCACTTCCTTCTCCCTTTTGGAATTCAACAAAAAGTTGTGCTAGTACAAATATGGAGGTTTGTTGTTGATGTCCATGAATCATAGGAAGCATATTAATATTTGCAATATTCTGACAGACTTCATAATGTATGCTGTAGTGATACTTCTTAATTAAATAATTGGTGAGTGTGACCTCTAACTTTAATTTTTATTCCTACTGAATTGAATTCATAAATATTTTATCATATTCATTAACATTTGAAGTATTTTTTCAATTACCTCTATTACTGATTAGTTTCCCTCATTTAAAAAGAAGTTAATATAGATTTTCCTTGATATTACCATGTAAGCAAGTTCCACTTATTATTTATGTCTTCACTTTATGTGGTCATATGAGCATAAAATAAATTAGTTTCATCTCCATATTTTTCCTTTAGTTAATTGTATAAAATAATGTTGCATAGTAGTCCTAATGTTACTTTATTTTCTTCACAAAACTATCATTCATTTTAAAACTATTTATCTTTTATCCCCCCCACTCCTGCCAAATCTCAGTAAAATCAAGATTTGGCAGCACTTCTAAATACTACTAGAAGCAGTACTACTGCTATTAACAATTTATATAATTCTTTAAGGTTTGCAAAAGGCTTCACACTGGTTATCTCTTTCATTTATCGATAACCTTATGAAGAAGGTACTAGTATTATTCCCATATTACAGATAAGTAAATAGAAACAGAGAAATTGAATGACTTTCCCATAAAGCTAGTAAATATTTGAGTTATAATTTGAATTTCAGTCTTTTGAAATATAAATCTAGCAATCTAACCTCAAAACATCACTTATTGTTCACCTCATCCTCTCAAAAAATAATGTGTTGATACACTAGTGTGAACAATCATGTTGATAGTATTCTCTCAGGTTATAGTTATAAGCATGATTACTTGAGCCATATGTCTAGTGGGAATTAAGTTAATTTGTGGCAGTTTAGTAGCAAAAGCCAATATACTTGTCAAAGCAGAGGTCTCAAAAGCTTTTATAAGAAATAGTAGTAGTAGAGTGAAAAGGATATTTTTTTCAGGAATCACAGGACCAGGCTTCAAATTGCTACCCATTTCTCATAATTGCTACCCATATTACCTTGGACAAATCTTTTAGCCTCACTGGCCCTTCATTTGCCAAAATGAAGGAATTGACTAGAAGGCTATGAGGTGCCTACCAATTCTAAATCTGTAATTTAAATCTGAGGGAGAACATATGTGTTTCTTAGAATATCTTCTACAACTAAATAATTCTACTATTTACTCCTCATCTACATTCATGATGCTATGAGTCTCATATTTAATATAGCCTCCCCTTTCAATATTCCCTTCCCTAATGTATTTCCTAATGGGTTTGGGTTATTGAAAATAAATTGACACTGTGGTAAACTGAGGCTTGATTTTCTCTAGGGCAAAAATACAGTATGTTAATAGTTGTATTTATGGCTGTTAGTAAAATGGGTAGTATTGTTTCCCCTCAGTTGGTTCATTGACCATAATGGGATTAAAAAGACCACATTTATTGAGACTGTTGAGACTCAAAAGGTGGGGTAGGTAAAAAGCTGATGATTAGGTGCATCTTGGGAAAAAGAGTTGGCTCTCAGGAATGGCTAATCACAACCCTCTCTCTGACAATTAAGGAATGCTAATTGGTTTATGGGCCTTAATAATCTTGGCCAGAAAATCAGAGCAACCTCATTCAGAACCCCACTGGTTAGTCTACACCTCTAACTTTGACAAGGAGAAGCAAGGAGAGGAGAGCCATCATCTGTGAAGGGGACCAGTCTAAGTTGGCTCTTTGTTTACATATAAACAAGGGGAGGGCCCCACTTTAAACTGATTAGCTAGCAAATGGGGAAGGAAATGGAGGGAACAGTGATCATGTTATTTAAGCAAATCTTTATTTGGACCTGGGAGAAACTGTCTTGAGCTAGACTGAGAAATGGGTTTTGACAAAGGAGAAAACAGAATAGATACTGATTATTAAATGACACATCATAATATTATTTTTCTTCAGGGTGCAATGTATGGTACATTTTATCTCACTAAAATAATCATTCCAATAGTTGAGGCAATAAAGGTATAAAATATTTTCTGATTTTTGGGGGTATGAGAATCTTTAAAAAGGTGGTCCACTAAAACCAATCCCAGTGAATACTTTGTTCACCATGAAAATAAAAATATAGGAGTTCTTTCCTGTCCCTAAGGTGTTAATAAGTGTTTTTAAATTAAATTATATTTTACATTAAATTTAAATTTATTTTATTCTCTTATATCATATGGTAAATAGATGTTGTTTCGCATAGTGTGTGATTTCATTGGCATAGGTACCAGCCTCTCAGTACATTCTATAGCCCCTCTACAAAAGTTTTATGCATTTCTATAGCCAGAATATTTTTCATATGTTGGCTACCTTTTAATTGTTATCCTCTCTGAAATTAGCTAGATGGTTCCCTGGGATACTACTTTATATTATTACTTCATTGAACTTGTTCTCTAAGTCTTTCTAGATTGGTTGTAATGGCCAGATTGCCATTATAGTCTTTCAAAATGAAGGGTAACTTCTACTTCACAGTGAAGCAAAAATCTTTTTGGGAGGCAAACAAAGGACAATATGTTGTAGTGGAAAGCGGATTGAACTGAGAATCAGAAAAAAAAGTAATTTCTTCAATTCTGTGCTCCTCTGACTTATGTAAGACATCTCAGTTCTCTTACCTTAGTTTCCTCATTTGTTAAATAAGGGGTTTGGATAATGTGAAAGGCCCTTTCCATTTCTAAATCTTATTAAAATAAAATAATTATCTGCCTAAAATTCTGCACTGTCATTTCATCATCTTAAAATAGAACCATGATGGTAATGAAATGTTCTTAGAAATAATTTCATCCATTCAGATTCCTCCTATTAAATTGACTGGGAAAATGAAATTTGGAAGCTGTAAAATTCTATTTACTGAGAAAGAATAAATTCAGAGAAGCTGTAACATTTACAGAGTACTACAAGTGTGGACTCAGTTCCTGTGTTTTCTTAATCGAATTCTAGTACTTTTACATCATTCTCACCTAATCTTTTCTTGGTCTTGTGCTCTTCATAAATTTAATCAGACTTCGGTCTAAGATGGCTGCAGAGTAGAAGCAAAGGTCTTCCTCTTCTCAACACTAACCAATATAAGGCACCTCAACAGGAAAAAAATAAGCAAAATCAGGTGAGTGAAGGGGCTCTAATATAGGGCACAACCTTCAAGGTAAGCAGGGTTTTGGCATTTCCACACTATCAGGGGTAAATTTACTCCTAACAAAGCATGAACTGATCACCCCTACCCCACTCCACCTAAGACAGCAGAGTAAGAGCAAACATGGGAAAATAGCTAGATTCTCAGAGGGCTGGCTGAGGACACCGCAGACTTACCCCAGAGAGAAGTGAGACTTGGAACCCCAAGAGGCTGAGGTACATGGAGATTGGGTGCAGAGATAGGGCAGAGCACAGCAGACACAGCAAAGACTAAAAATTGCCTCAGGGAAAAATTTTTTATAGCTCAATACAAAGACCTGCCTACCATCTTCACTGTTACGATTAAAAATGATAAAGACTAATATAATAAGAGAAATTAGTATTTTAATTAAACCATGGCCATGTTGGTAAAATATATATATATATGTGACTGCGCCTATCTTTTATATTTACCACCGGAGCCCATCCTCTCCACACGTGAGTCAGCCCTTCAGGAAGATCAAGAGGCCTCCTCTAGGCCCTCCCCCTGAATTTAAACTCCCCCTGCGTGGGGACCTTAGAAGTTCTCAGGCCCTAAGACCCATTGGAATCATGGGTAATTTAGTCTCAATGCTCCCACGTGTCCACGAACACTACTTTTAAATGGCACCTCCCCAATTCAAAACAACATTACTCAGATTTCTAATTTGGAAAGGAAAAAAGAAATTGACAGAACAATGGCCACCAACACTGAATAACTACAAAATAAAACTAAAAAACAAATAAGAAAAAACTTGACCCTGTAAAATTTCTATGGAGAAAAGCAGCAGACTACAGAGGAGACAGCAGAGGGTGAAAAACAACAACAAAAAAAAAATACACCCAAATCTTCCAAAAAAATGGAAATTGGTCACAAGCTCTTGAGGGCCTCAGATTTGAGATTATGAACCAAGTGAGAAAGATAGAAGAAAGTTGGCAAGACAAGTAGGAAACAGTTCAAAGAGAAAATAACAGTTTAAAAGACAGAATCTCCCATGGGAAAAAGAAGCCCAGAAATCAAATGAAATGATAAGTGTAATGCAGGGTTGCTACAAGAATCCCTTGCATTTGCAAAACTAACTGAAGCAAACCTGACAGTTAGAAAAATGAAATGTTGACCCAGCCAGCCGGGGGTCTCATGGGCAAAAACCGTTGGAGCCTGAGACTATAAATATTCCTGCAGAATCAACTGTAGGGGCTTTTGTCTTTTGGCTTTTGGCTTTTGGCTATTTGGGCTTTTAGCTTTTGGCTTTTAGGCTTTGGTTTTTGGCTTTTGGCTTTTGGGCTTTGTCTGATTCCCTTGACCTCTCCCTTGACACCCTGCTCTCCCTTGATTTCCCCATTAAGGCCTAGAAGGAGGGTATTTTTGGTGGGTGGAGAATGTGGGAATTAGCTTCTATAGATAGGTAGGGACAACCTTAAACCAAGCCATCACCTCATCTAGTAATCTGCTAAACCTTATTTCATCAGGGCAGTGAATTCATCCTTGGCTGAGGGGCTGGTTCCCTCAGCCTGATTCTCCTCTTCTGTGACCCTCCCCCAGCACCAGCTTCTCCCTCAGCAGCAGTTACCAGACCTTAACCCCTTTTCCCTCAGCTTACCCTTGGCTTTAATAAACCCCTTTGGCTTTTATACCAAGAGCTTCTAGTAATTCATTATACTAACTACTGGGGCAAAGGCTAAAGAGGGAAAAAATAACTTTCCTTTATTTCTTGAGGGCTAAACCAGGCATCCATCTTGGGCAGGAAGTGAACCAGCTTTCACTTCCTGTAAGCTGGGAATTGATCTCCAGAAGGGAGGGGCTTTTTACTCTTCCCCTCAAGGTAAGTTAGAGATAGCAGGGAGGCTGATTTAAAACATTTCAGCCAAGCTCATCTAATCTCTGGGTGACCTAAATTATCTTATACTAAAGAGATAACTTCCATGCCTGAAGACCCAACTGATACCACCCAGGGCTCTCAATATAAGCCTCTTGATTACACATATCATATTCCCTTTTATTCCATAAGCAAATTGAAGACCAGAATTAATCTGCTAGAAGCCATGAAAATCAGAATAGAGCAAACCGAAAAGAAAAATCAAAAGATCATAGCTGAAAAGGAGTTTTTAAAGACTAGAACTGGGCAAGTAGACACTAATAATCTCACAAGACAGCAAGAATTAATAAAGCAAAGTGAAAAGAATGAGTTTTAGAAGGATACTTAAAATGTCTCATTGAGAAGATGACTGACTTGAAAAACAGGTCCAGGAGAGACAATTTGAGAATCATAGGCCTACCTTAAGACCTGGAAATACACAGAAATCTTGACTTTATACTACAAATATCCAAGAAAAATGTTCTGATATTCTTGAATAAGAGGGCAAAATAGACATTTAAAGAGTCCATAGATCACTGTCTACACTAAATCCTCAAAAGACTACCCTCAGGAATGTAATAACCAAATTCATGAACTTCCAAGCTAAGGAGAACATATTGCAAAAAGCCAGAAAGAAATAATTCTGCTATCAAGGAGCACCAATCAGGATACACAGGATATGGCAGCCTCCCCGCTAAAATACTACAAGGTTTGGAATATTCAGAAAAGCAAGAGAATTGGGCCTGTAACCAAGGATCACCTACCCATAAAAACCAAATATATGCTTCCAGGGAAAAGTATGGGCATTTATCAAAATAGAAGATTTCCAAATATTTGTAAAGAAAGGACCAGAAGTAAATGGAAAATTTCATGTCCAAATACAAACCTCAAGAGAAACATGAAAAAACTAAATAGGAAAAAGAAGGAAATCTTTTTTTCTTTTTTTTAAGGGCTTTAATTCAATATGGTCAAATTGTTTATATTCCTATATGGAAAAATGTTATTTGTAACTGTCAAAACTTGTATTTACTATTATAGTAGGTAGAGGAATTATTCATAGGTAGTGGTTGGGGTACTAAATAGTTTAAGATGATATTTAAAAAAAGAAAGGGCTGCAATAGAAGATGGTGCCAAGAAAAACTTAATGGAATAAGAATTAAAGGATAAATTATACTACATGAAGATACTCATGGGAGTGGAGAGAAGAATACTATTACAAGAAGGAGAGGAACAGAGTGGTAATAGGTTTTACTTAAATCTTACTCTCATTGGAATTAACTCTGAGAAGGAAGAGCATTTAGATGTATTGGGGTATTGAATTCTATCTTACCCTACAGGGATTTTGAGAAGGAAAAATCAGGGGTAGGGACCAATGGGATGGGGAGTACCAAAAGGAATTGAAAGAGACAAAGGAGGAAATTTAAAAGAAGGGAATAAGAAGGGGGAGGTTGGGAAGGGAAGTAAAATAAGAGTGAGGATTAGGGCAACTGATTAAAAGCAAAACATAGTTTAGAAGGCAATAGTGAAAGAAGGAAAGACAAGACTAGGAGAGGAAATCAAAATGATGGGCAATACATATGTGATAATCATAATTCTGAATGTGAATAGGATGAACTCACTCATAAAACAGAAGTAAATAGTAGAGTGAATTAGAAATCAAAATCCTATCATATATTGTCTATAAGAAACACACATGAGGCAGGTAGACACACACAGGGTAAAGGTAAGAGACTGGAACAAAACCTATTGGGTATCAGCTGAGAAAAGAAGGTAGGTCTCACAATCATGATATCTGATAAAGTTAAAGTAAAAATAGATCTGATTAAAAGAGATATGGAAGGTAATTACATCCTAATAAAAGGTAGTATAGACAATGAGGAAATAGCTGTACTCAACATGTATGCACCAAATGGTATAGCATCAAAATTTTTAAAGGAGAAATTACTGGAGCTTATGGAGGAAATAGATAAAAAAAAAACTATATTAGTGGGAGACCTGAACCTTCCTCTATCAGATCTAGATATATCAAACCAAAAAATTAATAAAAAAGAGGTAGGAGATGTGAATGAAATCTTAGAAAAATTAAAGGTAATAGATATCTAGCGAAAATAAATAGGGACAAAAAAAGCAACTACTTTTCAGCAGCATATGGTACATACATAAAGATTGACCATGTACTAGGGCATGAAAACATGGCAAACAAATACAAAAGAGTAGAAATAATAAAGGCAAACTTTTCAGATCATAATGCAATAAAAATAATAATCAGTAAAGGTACCTGGAGAGGCAAATCAAAGATTAACTTGAAATTAAATGATATGATTCCCCAAAATGGTTGGTTAAAGAATGATCATGGAAACAATTCAAATTTCATTGAAGAGAATAACACTGATGAGACATCATATCAAAATCTATGGGATGCAACTAAATCAGTACCCAGGGGGAAATTTATATCCCTGAGTACATATATTAACAAATCAGAGAGGGAAGAGGTCAGTGAATTGATCATACAAATTAAAAAAATATAAAGAGAAAAAATTAAAAATCCCCAGATAAAAACTAAATTAGAAATCCTAAAAATTAAAGGAGAATTTAATAACATTGAAAATGAAGGAAGTATTGAATTAATAAATAAGACTAGAAGCTGGTACTTTGAAAAAACAAATAAAATAAAGTACAATTAATCTAATTAAAAAAGTAAATAAGAAAAACAATTTAACAGTATCAAAAAGGAAAAGGGTGACCTCACCTCTAATGAAAAGGAAATTAAGGCAATCATTAATATTTATTTTGCCCAGTTATATGGCAATAAATATGGCAATCCAGGTGATATGGATGATTATTTACAAAAATATAAATTGCCTAGATTAACAGAAGAAGAAATAGAATACTTAAATAATCCCATATCAGAAAAAGAAATTGAACAAGCAATCAAAGTACATCTTAAGAAAAAATCCCCAGGGCCAGATGGATTCACAAGTGAATTCTATCAAACATTTAAAGAACAACTAATCCCAATACTATACAAACTAATCAACAAAATAAACAAAGAATTTCTACCAAATTCTTTTTATGAAAAAAACATGGCACTGATTCCAAAGCCAGGTATATCAAAAACAGAGAAAGAAAACTACAGACCAATCTCCTTAATGAACATAGATGTAAAAATCTTAAATAGAATACTAGCAAAAAGACTCTACCAAGTAATCATGAGGATTATTCATCATGAGCAGATGGGATTTATATCAGGAATGCAAAGACAGTTTAATATTAGGGATATGATCCACACAATTGACTATATCCATAACCAAACCAACAAAAATCACATGATTATCTCAATATATGTAGAAACAGCCTTTGACAAGGCTATTCCTTTCAAAAACACTAGAATGTAAAGGAATAGAAGGGCCTTTCCTAAAAATAATAAACAGTGTATATTTAAATCCATCAGAAAACATCATCTGCAGGGGGGATAAATCAGAGGCCTTCTCAATTAGATCAGGAGTGAAACAAGGATGCCCATTATCACTTCTATTATTAAACATTGTACTAGAAACACCAGCATTAGTAATCAGAGAAGAAAAAGAAATTGAGGTATTAAAATAGGCAATAAAGGGACTCAACTATCACTCTTTGCAGATGATATGATGTTCTACTTAAAGAATTCTAGAGAATCAACTAAAGATCTAGTGTAAATAATCAACAACTTTAGCAAAGTTGTAGGATATAAAATAAACCCACATAAGTCACCAGCAGTTTTCTATATATTTCCAACACATCTCAGCAGAAAGAGGTGGAAAGAGAAATTTCTTTTAAAAACACCCTAGATAATAAAATATTTAAGAATCTATTTGCCAAGGCAAACATAGGAAGTATATGAACTGTTATGATACTCCTCTACTAGATGTATGTAGATGAAGTATAGAGAGAGGATGAGATGATATCTCTCCTTTATAACAGTGCCCAGGCAGGATCCTTTAGGTCAATGGATGATATCTCTTCAGGACCCACCTGGGGTTAATTGATATAATATAATGGGCTCTTTAGCTTGGTAACATTGGTATCTGACTGGTATATCCCTTCCCAAAGAAGCTATGAATAACTACTTCAGGAAGGTACTTTAAACTTTGATTGTATTTAACAAGGAAGGATAATGGGTTTGGATAGAGGTATTGGGAGACCCTAATTAAATGGATAATGATGAATCTCTAAACTGTAGGCAAGTAAATGAATTAGGATGGTTAGCTTCTCTCTGGTCTAGCCTGGCCACAGCCACACCAGAGTAGGCAAATTGCTGTATGGTGTTTCAGCTTCTTCTTTACTAGATGATATGCCTAACCAGTTTGAGATATCCACCCCTTTCCACCCTCTTCTTCTTCTCCTGCCCACTTCCCGGATCCCTCCCGGGACCTGGGAAACCTAAATATCTAAGATGATTGATTTCCTAATTTCTAGGGGCAGTAGAATCAAAGATGATTGTCTGGATACAGATTGATAATGGTACAGGAACAAACAGGAGGAGCTTGCAAGGCTGAGTCTGCAAGTCTCAATCCCACAAAAGACCAGGATCCACTGATCTCAGGACTCAGGGAAAGAAAGGAACAGCTAGGGCTGCCAGGGTTTTATACCCCCCTGGGCCAACTGCCCTCTCCTGTGTCCACTGTGTCCGGACACCTCTCTGGGAACATCCCGACATCCAACGGATTCACCTGTCAATCACAGTGTGGACTCCTGGCTCCCAGAGATTCAATATAACAGAACACAACTACAAAACCATTTCCTCACAATTTAAAATAGATCTAAACAATTGGAAACATATCAATTGCTCATGGGTAGGACAAGCTAACATAATAACATTGGCAATCCTACCCAAATTAATTTACTTATTCTGTGTCATATTTATCAAACAATGAAGAAACTTTTTTACAAGAAAAAAAATCATAACAAAATTTATTTGGAAGAAAAAAAGATCAAGAATATCAAGGAAAGTAATGAAAAAAAATGTGAAGAATGGGGGCATAGCAATTCCATATCTTAAACTATACTCTAAAGCAGTGGTCACCACAATGATATGGTACTGGCCAAGAGACAGAAGGGAGGATCAGTGAATTGACTTGAAGTAAATGACCTCAGCAAGATAGTGTACAATAATCCCAAAGATTCCAGCTTTTGGGACAAGAACCCACTATTTGACAAAAAATTGCTGAGAGAATTGAAAAGCCGAATGGGAGAAATTAGATTTAGATCAACATCTCCCACCTTATACCAATGTAAATACAGAATGGGTAAACGACTTAAATATAAATAAGGAAACTATAAGTAAATTAGATGAACATAGAATTGTTTACCTGTCAGATCTAAGGGAAAGGAAAGATTTTAAGACCAAGAGATAGAGAATATTACAAAATATAAAATGAATAATTTTGATTACATTAAATTAAAAAGTTGTTGTTCAAACAAAAGCAATGCAACCAAAATTAGAAGGGAAGCAACAAATTGGGAAAAAAATCTTTATAACTAAAGTCTCCAACAAAGGGCTAATTACTCAAATTTATAAGTAGCTAAATCAATTTTACTAAAAATTAAGGCATTCCCCAATTGATAAATGGGCAAAGGTCATGAATTGGCAGTTTTCAGATAAAGAAATCAAAACTGTCAATAAGCACATAAAAAAGTGTTCTAAATCTATTATAATTAGAGAAATGCAAATCAAAACAACTCTAAGGTATCACATCATACCTAGCATATTGGCTAAAATGACAGCAAAGGAAACTAACAAATGTTGGAGGGGATGTGGCAAAATTGGGACATTAATGCACCACTGGTGGAGTTGTGAATTGATCCAATCATTCTGGAAGGCACTTTGGAGCTATGGCCAAAGTTCTTTAAAAGACTGCCTGCTCTTTGATCCAGCCATACCACCACTGGGTTTGTACCCCAAAGAGATAATAAGGAAAAAGTCTTGTACAAAAATATTCATAGCCTTGCTCTTTTTTGTGGCAAAAATTGGAAAATGAGGATGACCTTTGATTGGGGAGTGGCTGAACAAATTGTGATATCTGTTGGTGATGGAATACTATTGTGCTAAGAATACTAATGAACTGGAGGACTTCCATGTGAACCGGAAAGACCTCTAGGAATTGACGCAGAGTGAAAGGAGAAGAACCAGGAGAACATTGTACACAGAGACTGATACACTGAGGCACAATCTAAACACAAATGACTTCTCTACTAGCAGCAATGATCCAAGACAATTCTACAGGACTTATGAGAAAGAATGCTATCCACATCCAGAGAAAGAACTGTGGGAGTAGAAACACAGAAGAAAAACAACTGCTTGATCAATGGTTTGATAGGCACATGATTGTGGATGT
The DNA here is from genome assembly GCF_016433145.1 of Gracilinanus agilis. NCBI lineage: Eukaryota > Metazoa > Chordata > Mammalia > Didelphimorphia > Didelphidae > Gracilinanus > Gracilinanus agilis. Next base: position 548,958,401 of record NC_058132.1, on the reverse strand, counting down.
AGACCCTAAAAGATCACACTACTGCTTATATTAATAATATGGAAATAGATCTTGATCAATGACACATGTAAAACCAGTGGAATTGCTTGTTGGCTATGGGAGATGGGTTAGGAAGAGGGGAGGGAAAGAGCACGAATGAAGTTTAGTATGTAAAATCTTGTAGCCATGTTTTACATGGATGCAAGTTAACAGTTGCCCAGTTTAGAATACAGAACTTGGCATGAGAGAGGGGCAGGTACCAGTCTGGCAGTTTGAAGTGTGGGCATATAAGAAGGACCCTAGACCCCTGCCTTCACTTGTCCTTTTACGTTTTGGAGGGATAGAGGGAGGTGGAACGTGGGTTTAGTTTTCCCCTTAGGCAGGTAGGCTAAAACTATTATAGATGACCAAATACTAACAACTCATCTGGCAAATCCAATTATCCTTTAGGGAATGTAAGGTGGGAAAAGGGGTTTTATGGATTCAATATATTAAAAGTCGGTCTCCAGAGGATTAAACTATTATCAATCCTCAATTAAGAATAATCTCAAATCAAAATTGACTTTTATGAAAGTTTATTTACAATTAAGAAGAGAGAGAAAATAAGGAAATAAAAATCTAACCCAGTAGGTAATTTACTACAATCCTCTAATTAATCCAAGTTGATCTAATTAATCCTCAGCCAAGAGTTAGAGGGCCAGAGGCCCAGAGGTGAATGGAGCAAACTTTATTCACAGAGTCTACTAAAAGAAATTTCTTAAGAGAAGTTCAGGAAGATTCAGTCTTTAAACTCACCACATGGAATTCAAAGAAGATTTTTAAAGCAGTCTCACCAGGGTCTCAGTGTTCCAACACTCCTCCATGAACCAGAAGAACTCCTTCATTAGTAGCACTCTTCACCAAAGACCTCTCACTCACTCAACTCCCTCTTTTTAAAGGGGTCACTTATGCATCACTTCCTGTGCCTCCCTCCTAATTTGCATGTCCAATCACAACAGACGATTCTCATAGTACTGCCTAGGGACCAGTCAGTTGATTCTGATTTGTCACCCATTCTAGAACATGTGGGTTATGGGCCTCCCAGGATTAGAGGTGTTCTCGCCTTTGGTGATTAAATATAAAGATGGACAGTGTAGACTCAATCGAATTATCATAGGAAAGAACATATATATATATATATATATATATATATATGTATATATATATATATATATATATATATATATATATATATCAACCAACAAGACAACATAATCTGGCCTATGGCCCTGGGTCAATCAGCAAAGCACATCAGAGTTTAAGTCTGGCCCCAAGCCATTCTTATCCTCTGCTCCATAAGAAGACCTTTAGTATTCTGGACTAGTTTAGAAAGTTAGCTGGCATATGTTCTTAGATTACCTCACCCACTTTCTAATCCCAATTCACCTAATACCATTACCATCAATAAATCCCTTAAACCTCTAAGCCTAAGAACCTAAAGTCATTGCCTTACTTTATCATAGGCCAAGTGAGATCAGCCATCTGGTCATTCTAAAGGGCTACAGTTTGTCAACTCCATTAACAGTTGGGTCCAGAAGTGCAATTTCTCTTTCCTGTTTGACTCCATCCTTACCAATAGGAATTATTTCCTTCTCATGGCAGGGCTATAGAATCCTGAACTTAAAGAAGCTTGGCTTTACTAGCAAGAGCAAGTTTCACCTATCTCTCTGCCAGTTTTGGTGTAGGATCCCTGGTACATCCACATCCTGTACTCAAGCCTACAGCCCCTGGGGCTGGCCTAATTCTAGCCTTCTTTCTTCTCCCACCCAGTAGCTAGCCCCCCTCTCATTACAAAATGCCTATTGGGGAAAACTAAACCCACAAAGTCATTTCACTAAAAACCCAAAAGCCACCCTGCCTCCCAGAACCCCGGGAAAACAGGCCAAAGCAAACCGAAAGCCAAAATAGAGGTCTGGTTGATTCTTCTGCTCTGTTCAAGTGTCAGGGACCAACTGAACTTTCTCTTAGAATTCTCAGGCTTCCAACTGCCAGAAATTTTCAGTTGGCCCCCTGCAAGAGAAAAAACCCCTCTTCCAACTTTTGCATTACAGCATCTATTTTGTCTTGCATTTTTATCTTGCATATTCAACTGAGAATAGTGATTTTTTATAATGATACCTAAAATTAACAGAAGGTCAGAAGTGATTTTCCTTTCTTTTAGAATTTTGCAGGCGACATTTTCTTGAGTTATAACTATACACTCAGTAATTAAAAACAATACCAGTGACAGTGATTTCTATCTGTGCATGGTAAATTGGCAAAGATGAAAATGAGCTGTCTTTTTTAAAAGAAATATAATGTTTTCAAACCATTCACATATCTTGAGTGGTCCCTCCTCTCTCTTCCCAATTGAAGTGCTGATGGATTCATCTTAATCTTTATAGATTTTATAATTTTGGGGGGTAACCAACAGAACATCTTTGGAAGACAGCTGCTTGTGGTTAATGGTTTTTAAGGCTGTATCCTTGAAACAGAGGCAAAAAAGTTAACTAGATCCTAGAAGAGGTTGAAGTCATGATCTTGTCTCTACAGCAAAATATCCTGTAAACCTAAGTCAATGGGAGACATGAGACATACAGGAAGGTCATTCTCTGATTTTTAGCCTAAATTCACCAAGCTTTTCCAGTAATTGTGAGTCTATAAGACATGAATGCCTTCAAGCCTAACTGATGAGTTACTTTCTTTCTGATGAGTTCATATCAGACTGCTTTCTATGACATTAATCTTCTAGAAGTATGAAGTGAATTCCTTTTCTATTTAATATTCATCTTCATGCTTACCAAACAGTTTTCAACACTTAATGACCCAACTATATTACTTAGTTGTTTTTTTCTTTTCCTTTTAAGATTCAGTATAGAGTAGCAGATAGTGTTGACCTTGGAGTTAGGAAGAGCTGACTTCCATCTTTAAATACACATGGGACCAGTAATCATGGTTAAGTCTTTTGGCTTCTTTAACCCTTGAGTCCCTTTTTCTGTAAAAAACACCTAGAATCACATCTCTAATGCTTGACTCACAGGGCTATTTTTGAGACCCACATATGATGGTAGATGTTAATTTTTTTAGCAAAATGTAAAACATTATGTCATTGTGATGGTGATGATGAACATGAGGAAGCAGCTTGACATAGAAGAATAGACAACTGATTTCAGACTCCAGAAGTGAGTTCAAATCTTTCTTGTGACATAGAGGTATCCAAAAACTTTGTGCATTTCTGAGATATTAAAGCCTAAAATGGCACAAAGATTTTTGTGTTCACCCTGAATAATGGCTATGTGGCACTTCATTTCTCTGGATTCAAGGATACCAATTAAGAGTATAAACTAACAGAATAGCTGCAAATTTGCTTTGATTGATAGTTTTGCTTTGGGGACTTTCTTACACCAATGAAGTCGCAGGTTTGGACAAATAAAAAATAAATCATTAATGTCGCAATGTTCAGATTGTAAACTTCATAGATTCTTTGCATGCAAATATTGGTCTGGTTTGTATTTTTATCTGTTCTATATGTGCTGAGATAAATGGAGGTACAATTCACTGGGGGAATTCTGTGTTTATTATTCAAGAATCTCATGACAGTTAATCCTATGTGGCTACTTAATGTGATCCTTACAAAATTGTGACAGGGTAAATTTTGTCAATGAAGATCAAATATGGGAAATCTATAGATGGTTGGTCACTATTTCTTACATTTGTTTGGAATTTCATGCTATATTTTTTGACATTCTGTTTCCTATTCAACCATAACATGTCAAATTGGATATGATTTTCTGCTTGTGTGTCCATCAGTCCCTCATAGAGGTTTATAAAAGTCCAAAATTGCCTATTTATTATCATGTGAATGCTAGCTAAGCTTAACAAATGTGAGTAATATTTTTAACTCCTCGGATTCTTATCATATCCAAATGTATTTTATAAAACATTGATGGCAGACAATATCTATGAGAATAGCTTGGACTCTGAGCAAATTATAGAGTTTATCTCAATCAAATGATACAGAACATTCATATATATTTAATATCATTTTTAGCTATCTCTTGTCTTTCATATACATCCCTATTTCATGCATGTTTCAATAGAAATTTAAATTATCAGCCCTTTGAAATTAATGGGTATTGTTGCTCTTGAAACAAGCTCTTTTTATAGAAAGAACATTCTTTTAACATTTTATGGTAGGAGCTAAATTAATCAAACTCAAGTCTGAGTTTTTAACATGAAAATAACAAAGATATTACCTCACATGATATAGTACTCGACAATTTATGAAAACTTTTACAGTTGTCTATGAATTATAATTGAACAGTAATTCAGTTCTATAATCAGTTGTCTTTTAGAAATTGCTAACCAAACCCCAAAATGAAAGTGTGATTGAAAGATAAATATTTTAAAATAAAGATGTTTTGAAACTATGCAGGTTGTCAGAATTGAACATACCAGAAAATGGATTTACTTGAGTATAACATCTGCATAGAATACATCTTGCCTTGTGAAATAGAGCTGTTTACCTCTTTTAGAAATTATCCACCCATTATATATTTTGGAGTTTTGGTTTTATTCACTTATAAAGACATATAACACTTATAAAGACATATAAAGATTATTCACTTATAAAGACAAATAACACAGACATATGTTTTCATGATAATATGTAAATAACCCAGATAGAATAGCTTCTGAGTTCTGCGAGAGAGAGGACAGAAGAAGAAAGGGAAACAATTTGGATCAAAGAACTTTGGAAAACTGATGTGGAAATTTGTCATTACATGTAATTGGTAACAATAAATAAATAAACCTTAAAAATTATCCATGCCTATTGACTTATTTATCATTATTTCCTGGGGAAGAATGTTAATTACCATAATTCAGGTATTTGGATAATAAAGCTGTTATATCATGAAATTATAGCATCTCTTCCTCCTTCATTAAGGATAAAGGCTTCAATTTATGATATATATAGAGAGAGTGTATATAAACATAAATATAGATATAGATCTCAGTTATGAATTCAATATAAAACTATTGTTCTTAGTATCATATCCCTCATGCAAAATTATTAGGTTAAATTAGATTAGAAATTATAATATTAATAATTAAGCTGCTACTTATCTTGAGATTGTAGTGTTATCAATGCAAAAGAAAGAGAAAGGCTTCCATTGGGCTAATAAAAAAACAGATTTAAGTCATAACTATAAATAGCTATGGATTCACTTTGAAATCTTAGACTGAAATTCAACCTCTAATCCAAGTGACGTACTAGTCCTTTGTTCCAAACTTTGGAATAAAAAATCAAATTTTTTTATTCCAATATTCAATGTAATATTTGAGTAAAATGTGTATTCATTCATCTATAAATATAAAACATATATGTACTTTAAGAAAGTCATTATGATAGGTACAAAGAGAGACAAAGGGAATAAATCATACCTATAAAGAGCCTAAGAATTGGAGAAATATTTAAGAGAATTGAAATATATTATAAGAAAAGAAAGGGAAGGTTCACTTTGTGTGTTGGTGTGGGAGGAGCAGTGTGACTTAGGGAAGCATTCAGAGGAACCAAAATTTGAATTCATTTTTAATGCTTAGGTAAGACTTCAATAAACAGAGGTGACTGAATGCATTATTCTGGATAGTCTGTTTCTCATAAATTACATGGAAAATAAAGCATTAAAAATGCACATTCACAGAAAGTTCATTTTGTTGGAAGTGTAGGTGAGAAGAATAAGGGGATAAGGCTGAAAAGGAGGTGAATGAAACACAGAAGGCTTTAAATACTAAATTGAACAGTATGGAATAAATTTGGCAGATAACAATGGGAAGTCAATGAATATTTTTGAGAAAGGATGTTTTAAGTTGTACATGAGGAAGATTAAACTGACAGTATTCCAAGAGGTGGATTAGAAATGGCAGAGAAAGTAGGAGGAAATAAAAGTGAATAATCTTTTGCAATATGTAGAGGAAGAAGTAATATTAGATTAGATTAGGTTGGTGGAGTAATGAATATAAGGAAAAACAGATCATTGAGAATTCAGTAATAAAATTGATTTGAGTTACAAGGAAGAATCAAATGTAAATCCATAATTTTAGTCAAAGTTGAGAGGGGAAATGATGGTACCATTAAGAAAAAATAGGAAGAAAAATAATTGACAGTATGGGGATGAATTTAGCTTGGCATAGATTGTTTTTGAGGAGACATTTAGTCATAGAAGTACAAATACAAGCATATTATTAATAGTTTTTGTGTAAATAATGCTTTCAGCTTATAAAAATCCTATATATATGTATATGCATATATACACAAATATAGATATGCATATATACAAATATATACAAATATACACATATATGAATATATGACCCACTGATTTCTATGGTTACTTTATCTAATTGCCAATGTAGGCTAAAAGATGTTTAATAACCTCTCTTTTTCTTTTCTTGTCATCATTTCTGAGTGACATTTACTAGCATTTTGCACTTTCCCTTCTACTTTGTGACTCTACATACTTCAGACTGTCCAAAAAAATCTTACAAAACTCATATTTTATTTAATTTATTTGGCAATGTCTCATTATATCTTTGACAAAATAAAAAGGAATATGAGCTAGATGACAATAAATTTATGATCATGTATAACTGTTTAAATGACTATGATAAAAGAATAGTGATTAATGGGTCATGGAGCTCCCTAGTTGATTGCCTTGGAGATTGGCAGGTCAAGTTAACGAGTATTTATTAATTCTTACTATGTCAGGGCATTGTTCTAAGCAAGGATTGATACTTTGTTATTCCTGTTCTATTTAATATTTTAACAGTGAAATGAGTAAAGTTTGAACAGAATACTTTTCGGATTTTCAGATCACACAAAGCTGGATTGGACAACTAATATATTGGCTTACAAAATTAGAATCCTAAAAGATCTTGGCAGGATAGAACAATGAACCAAATGTATTAAGATTATAGAGGGTACGTCAAATCATGCAGGTGATACTTGGTACTAGGGAAGGGCTCAAAAGAGAGGAAAACAAGGAAAAAAGGAAGTTTAATAGTACTAGGAAGAATTTTTTTAATCTTTTGGAATTTTGCTTTGGAAGGATTTTGATAGTCTGTCAAATCTATCTCCCTTTAAATATAACTCAACATTCTCTGTTTCAACTCTAAAGAGAAATAAGCATATATCAATGGATACACTGATTTCAAGTAAGGGATCCATGATAGCTGTTGGATACCTGATAGTTATTGCCTTCATCAGTGCAGACTGAGTAAAGCCCTTGCTTGCAGACCATCAAAATTTGAACTGGAATTAGGTATGTGCTATTTTTTTTTTTACATTTGAGGAGCTGTGGCAGACAGACACTAAATGACTTATTCTGGGTCAAACAGCAAGGATTTGAACTCACATCTTCCTGACTCCAAGCCCAGCACTTTCTAAGCTGTGCCACTTAGCCACAATTGCAAAGAAGGGTCGAGGCTTTGCATGTGCAATGTGTAATAAATATTTCCACAACAGATGCTGATGCTTTTGTTTGGAACTTTGATTAAATTCTTGACTAAAGTTATGGTAATGTTTAAAAGTGCTTCAATGAGACACACTTAGAAATGACACAATTGGAGTTTAGCAAGCAAACTGGACACAGAATAGAGAGATTTAATTGGTTGACATGATTTTAGGGCAGATACAAATTATTATAGATATTATAACTTGGTATGGTACTTACATAGGAAAGAACAAATGGGTGATTGACAACTAGCTGCCCAGAGGGTAGTGAAGAAGTAAGAGGCAGGATTTTCAAAGGGAAAAGATACTGAAGAAAATGTTTAGCCATGTATTGAAAGGGAAGGAAAGAGGCCAGGAGGAGCATAGAAAGCAATAATAAAATTCTGGAGAGAATGGGCTGAACTTTATTATCTTTCAGCCACCTTCTCCCCTAAACTCTAAATTTTCTTCTTCACCTCAGTCTAATACTTTACTCACCTCCCAATACCCCTAGATGTATAGTTGCTTTTGCTAACTTTTGCTGCCTTTATAAAATGTATGCCTGAATTTTAAGTATGATTAGTTCCTTTACATTGCTATTACAATGGCATTATAAACTGCTGCAAATTATTGATTATAGAGCAATGGACCTAGATTGCTGAAGGAGGCAATGGAGTTTCTTTTCCTGGAGGCCACTGCAACTGAGAGCGACAATTTTTTTGAGTGGGTTAGTTAAAAATTAACTTTGAAACTAGACAAAGAATGAATACTAGAAACCTACATAGCCCTGCAATACTAGATTTTTCTTTTGTTATGCTTAAATCTAAATTTTCAGTTTGATATATATAGAACCTTCCACTGCTTATATTTTTATATTCTTATATGCTTATATTAAAATGTTTTTAAAAATTTTGTTGCTAAAGGGAGGGAGAATGCAGCAAGGATATTATCACTGCCATGTACTCAACAAATACCATCAATCCCAAAATACAGGCCTCAGACACTTATTCTATGACCCTGGGGAAGTCACATAACCTCTGACTACTATAGTTTCCTCATTTTTAAAACAGAGATAGTAATAGTAACCTACATCAAGTATTGTCTTGAAGATGAAATGAAATAATATTAGTAAAGCATTTTGCCAACCTTAAAACTATATAAATTTATTAATTATTAATTACATAAATTATATAAAACTATATAAAACTATATAGAGCATACAAATGCTAGCTATTAGATGACTTCTGGGGTCTCTTCTAATGATGACATATTTTAATAAGAAAGTACATTGAATAAATTTTGATATTAGAATTCAAAAAAATTATAAAATTGTATACAAAATAAGTTTGTCCAAATCTATGTTTAATAGAGATTTACCCTTTACTAAATGTATTCAGCATGATCCTCTCATGTTTGGGAACTATCTACTACTATGTTGATTCTGCTTGAGTAAGTGAGGGCAAATTAATATCATATCCACATAAAAGTCTCTTTATCAGACCTCATATTTACTCTCACGGCACCTATATTATGTCATAGAACTTAGCTGTTCAATTTCCTCTCTTTCCTGCTAAAGTTAAAAATACAAAAAAAAATAAAGGAACATAAAGTAAGTATGGGTTTTTCATTACTAAACAAAGAGCAAAATCTTATCCTCAAAACAAGTCACCCTCAAAGATTAAAGAATACAACTAGAAGAAGGAAATCACAAAATTTGAAATCCTGCTATTAGAATTGTTCCGAGGGACAGAATTTGCTAAAGTGTGGCCAATTAAATGGATGATTGAAATAGAAAAGATTTAAGGCAGTTTGGAGATGAAGAAGTTGAGGGATTTTTTTTAAACCCTTGTACTTCGGTGTATTTTCTCATAGGTGGAAGAGATGTAAGGGTGGGCAATGGGGGTCAAGTGACTTGCCCAGGGTCACACAGCTGGAAGTGGCTGAGGCCAGGTTTGAACCTAGGACCGCCTGTCTCTAGGCCTGACTCTCACTCCACTGAGCTACCCAGCTGCCCCTGAGGGATTTCTGAGGAAGGATATTGGACAAGTAATGAAAGTGGATGACATGTATGCATTTATATATAAATATATGTCTATTTAGGACTTAATATATTCTTTTTCTTAATATTGTACTGTTGATTTTTAGTGTTCTTTCATTTAGTTTCATATAGGTGTGTTTATTTTTTTTAAAATTATTTTCCTTAGAATGTTAAGTTTTAGTACATTTCTATACATTAGACATAATGCCAAAATTTCACAAATCATGTGGGACCCAACGTTTTATAATGTTCCTAGGAATCCTTATTACACAAATTTAGAATAAAATATAATTTACCTATAATCATTCATGGTTAGCTGAAAATATAGAATGATCTTACCTGCCTCGATATAGTGAAGGTTAAATTGTCAATAAATGTTTGAGCTTTATGTAAGTGAAATAGCACAATTTAATAAGCTAAAGTCATAACCATTCAGTGTCTTAGGTAATACACCATAAAAATGCACTGTGTAAATACAAATGGGAAAGAGATGAGATAAGATTTCAGTTGCTGGAGTTATGATTTGATTTCATTTTGAAAGAAATTTGAAAACCATCCCATGTAAGTCTAATAGCTTCTATTAAACTTGATTACTTCTTCACTGTGTCAGAAATCCATGCCATCAATGATTGCATCAGAAACAACCGAGGGCATTAATTTTATTTAAAAATACTATTTGGGGGCTTGTTTCTCTCCTGAGAAAGTGAAGTGGAAGACTTTCTAAATGCAGGTCTCATTTTTTTTTTCACTCTAAAGAACAAATAGGACTTGTCTCTATAAACATTCTTAGTGTCTCTCTAGTGATTTTGCATTACATTAGGACAATGAATATCCTGCCTCTGAAAGCTTACCATTCTCTTCTCCTAGTCTGATACTGGTGGTGAATATCATTCTAATATATAAAGATAAGGAAGGTATAAATAAGGATGGGATAGGATGTTTTCCAGATCTAACACATAAAGAATCTATTGCTAAAGTTCTAATACATAGCTATTCAATATCACTGGCTGTTCATTTTATTGATACTGATAAAAATCTCTAACACAATTAAAGTTATTTTTATATTCTATAGAGTTAGGACTGGTTGTGGTGGTTGTTTCTTCATTATTAAAATTTAAAAGCCATTAATTTATGCTTGACATTGTCTTTGCCCAATTCCATCCCTCAATTATCCTTCCCCCCCTTTTCTGTTATATTATAATGGCATCAAACTTATAGAAAATTATTTATTGAATTGACTCAAATACAGGTTCTCAAATGTGAGTCATAAAATGTGTGTATTATAATGGGTTATTTGTCAGTGCCTGTATACACAAGCACTAAAATTTGTGTTTTCCCTTTCAATGAGATTTAATTTTAGACGAATAACCTATATTTGGTCTAACAAGATATTGAAGCTAAAATGATCACCTCTCCTTTTTAACCACTTAGATAATCTTTTGAGATTCATGAAAATTACCTTTCAGTTTTTCCTCTTGATTTTATAAAGTCAGCCATCTGTTCAAAATAGAGGTTATTGCTATTTTCTCTTTTAAATAGATGCATTTCTGGGTTGACATTCACACATACGAAATTGTTTTAGTAAACTGTAAAAGAAAAAAAGTTCGCTCCTTCTTAATGTATTTTTTTCTCAGTCTATATAATCATTTTGATTGTGTTTCACAGCTTTTTGGGGGTGGATCATGGAGGAGAAAAAAGTTCTTTTTAAATAACTTTTTGTTAAGCAAGTGTCTCTGTGTCTGTGTGTGTGTTGAGCCTTAGATTATAAACCCTTCGAGGAGAAGAAAGCTGTCCATAAAATTTGCTCACTCAGCAAAATTGTAAGCCCATTGAAATATTTGCTAAAAATTCTGCCTAGGTAGCAATCCTCTGAAGTGCTGGTCTGGTAAAAAAGAGTGGTCCCCCAAGAACTTGGCCCCCTGAGGAAACAAAATGTTCTTTGAGGGGCTATTAGCTTATCAAAGTATTGCCTGAGGCTCCAGACTTTTTCTTTACTTATCTTTGATCTGCCAATCAAAACTTGAGGTACATTTTTCTCCCCTCAGGCTACTCTAGAGTTATTCTACCCTCTTCATTCTTCTCTTGCTGACATCACTCTTCCTTCCTAACTGGGAAGGATGCATGGCAAAGATTTGGTCTAGAAAGTACCAAGAAAGCCGGGCTGCCTCAAGTACCTAGAGAGGCTCAGTGACCCTCTTGAGGGGGAAACAAAGACATACATCAACATTTCTTATTCAACATTTCTTATTTAGGCCTTTGTGTTTTATTTGCCTTTTTTTTAAATGTGCATTCTTTATTGGGAATGATAGGAAAAGCACTGGACTAGACCTGCAAAGGAAATGGTTGATAGCTGTACTTTCACATTGTTCTACCTTCAGATTTCCAAATCCTGATTAATATGTGTAAAAAATGGGTAATGCCCCCTTTATTGTTACTTTTTAAAATATTCATTTATTTACTCTGACAGCTGTGTTTGGCACATCTAAATGCAGACAGCATGGGACTACTAGCTTAAAGCAACAGTACTATACTTCCAGCGGATTATTCACATATTTTTTACATTCAGAAAGATGTCTCTGCAGGGAAGGATTCTTATCTTTCCCATTCCACACATGTTTAAGCTTCTAAATTTTGTTCTTGCCAGCAGAGATTTGCTGTAGTGCACATAATTTGATGTTTGAACTTCACCTGTTAATGACATACATCATGCTCAAGGCTCAAAAACCTCACTGAGCTCATTTTTATTTTAAATTTGGGGACTTGTGCTTAGAATGCGTGCTGAGGGAATGGTGTTTCTTGCAACTCGTAATGACTATGAGAAAGGTGATACCGACTTGGTGTTAGAAGAAAGCACTGTTTCAAGATGTCCTTTATATTTATTTCCATCTCACTAAGAAGGTCCTTTACTCTTTTTTTCTTTTCCTTTGAAAAATAGCCAAAGGGTATTGATAGATCCACACTTTGTTATAATGTTTGTCCATCAAAGTTATGATATTTTATATTTATTTTTCCTTTTCTGTTACTATGTGAGATAAGACATTCCTTAAGAAAAGGAAAATGGAATTGGAATTGACATTGGACAGAGGAGAAAAGAACTAAAATGAGGGTTGTTTATCCTCTTCTTTCTCTTTTAAATAAAAGTCACCCTATCTCCTAGTCAGTAAACCTAAAGCCTTTTTCTAATGGTAAAAACTAGGATGCCTCAAGAAAAAGTGATTTTCTTATGGAGGAAGAATTTGAGTCCATTCTCTAGTGGACTTAGAGAAGGTGAAGAATAATTTTATCTGTTGTGTTGGGAGAACCATGAGCTTTTTTTCTAATTCTAGAACATTTATTTGTGACCATTAAAAGATTATTCATTTTAGGGAAGTAGCCCTTATTTTGCCTGTAGATACCCTCTTTTAGGCATTTGTTATTATCCTATGGCAACCTGCCTCAAGCACACACTCTCTTTTTTCTTCTTCTCTGCTCTTTACCAAAAGAAGGGTTTTTACAGGGTTTCTTAAGCTGAGAAAAGAATAAAAATACATAGAAGTATATACAACTGTAAAGGTTACCAGAAGTACATCTAATTCTAAAAGAATCCATACAGCACAATTTGGTAGCTTCCCAAACTTACTATCCTTCATACTTATCTAAGAGTTTGTTGGGGGAAAATGTCCTTTATACTTGGAGCTAAACTCAGCCTCTCCATTGATCTTTGCCTGGGAAATTCTATGTAGTGCCAAATATGGTATAAAAGAGGGCAAAGCTATAGCCAGCATTTTTATTTTGGGGTAGTGTTCATAAGAGTAAACAACCTCAGAGTAAACATCTTCAAATCGACTTTTTATTAGTGTTTAGTTTAATTGGGGGATGCAGAAAAACTACTCCTGTTCCACCAAACAAGTTAAATTCACCAGGTGTACAGCAGCCTGGCAAAGGAAATATGCCATCTGGTAGCTTCCTATTTTAAACTAATTATTCTTACTAACAAGCCCCCTAAGTTCTTCTTTTCCTCTGTTTCCGAGGGAGAATAATTGTCTCTATTGCCCGTTAAATTTTTATTTCTTGGGACAAAACCCAGTTGCTTCACCCTAGTTGTTCTACCCTAGTTGTGTCTTCAGGAGATTGAAAGGTAATTAGGAATTGCAGTGTGACTGATCTCTGAACTGAAGAAGTCTAGTAAGCTTATTAAGTGGCCAGATGGTCAGATAGCTTAGTGTAGAGTACAGCACTTGCTAGATTACAAAGCTCAAGTATATGATTACAGCTAGGTCCAGATTAGTCTGAATAATTAATTCTATGAAGTGGTTGCATCATTCAGATTCATACTATTTAAAGTGTTCAAAGTCTATGTAAAATATGGTAATTGGTTGAAATCCAATGAAAAATGTAGAGCAAATTCAAATTACTTTACTACTTAGGATTCAAAAAGGATAGTATTTTTTTGGTACTGATCTCCTTTGGGATGCTGAGACTATCAAAGTTCAATTGACCAGAACTATTCTTTGCATGTGTGTAGGTCTTGAACCAAAGAAGAATATAATTTACAATAATTTAAAGCTACATTTTTAGTTCTGATCCATCCACATTCACTAAGTGGTCAAATTAGTTACAAATTAAATAGAAGTTATGATACTATAAGAAGATAATTTTCTGAAACAAAAAAGGTTTTGAGGAAATTTCAAATATAAGCTAGTAGTCTGAAAGAGTTAATGTAATTTACAACTGAACCTAACAGAATCAGAGTCATTTAGTAGGAGAAACTATTTCAACAAAAGAATTGCCTTATTTGCATACTTGGTTGAATAATTTGCATATTTTTAAGATTTTCTGTAGTTTAGAGTAATCTACGCTTGCACTTTCCTCCATTAGTCTGAATAATCAATAGTTGGCTGTAATTAGAAACTTAATGACTTCTGAACCCAAAGACATTTTATGGCTTGTGGACTTGCCAATGAAAGGAGTAATCAAAGAAGCTGTTTAGAAAGTTAACACTTATTGGCTGAGCATCTGCTATAAGGAAGAAAATTAACTTTTGATAACCAAATGATCCTTAGGTAACCCTAAATTTTCCACAGCATAGCAAATCAAAGTGAAGGTTAGAAAGTTCTACATTTATGGAATCATAAGATTTGCAAAAGAAGAAACTAGGTGCCAAAGAGGTCAATGGACTTGCATTATATCACCCAGGTCGTCTAAGTGGAGGAGCTGTACAATTTGAAACTCAGTTTCTAATTCCAAATCTATTCTACCATTTAGACTACAAAAGTGTAAAACTGATAAATATCTTAATTAAATTATTTTTTCTAATATTCAAAAAGGGCCATGTGTCATGCATATTAGTTTCCTCTTTTCATTTTTATTTTTCTGCTTAATATGTTAATAATTTGCTTGTTTGTAATGATGACAAAAAATGATGTGTATAAATGAAACTGATCAGTGGTACTTTCTGTAGGTAGCTTTCAAGAGCTGAATGACACCATCTCTATCAAAACTATATGACTGATTCGATCTGATGATATCTTTAATGTGGCTTGCTAATTACTAAGTCTTAAAACTGTTTTCTCCTTTCATGCTTCTCTTCTTTGCCTTTTGAGTGAAACATAATTTTGATTCCTCAGAAATTATAATTTTCTATGATTGGCATACATTCATTACCATGAGAATATTAACATCAACAATATGGGATTTTATTTCAAGGAGGTGTGTGGTCATTGAAAGCAATAGCATTTCCCCAAAGCAATCCAAACTTCTCTTTTCTAGGCTCAATTTATTTATGATTTATGGTGTCTGCTCAATTTGTACATATAGATAGGCCAATGGATCTGGGCTACATATCTTATTTTATAAAATAGACATACTTCATAGACTGGATGTTTTTAATGGTGAAGTTTGAGCTAAACTTGATTGGGCAATTATAAGTCTCCTTTAAAGGACTGCAGTGTTCCTGGGATTAATCAGCACAGTGCCATTAAAAAAAAAATTCTAGGGGACTTCTTAACTCTGTGTGTGTGTGTGTGTGTGTGTGTGTGGTGTGTGTTATGAACCTATTGATCTGGAGGTCTGATGAGCCTATGAAATCTTAGAATAATGTTTTAACATATGTTGAATAAAATACACAGTATTATCAAGGAATCCAATTATATCAAAATTAAGTTATCAAAATACAGTAAAAAGCAAAAAAATTATCCATATAAGACCTGATCTACCAGGGCTTTCATATTATGTATTCTGCCAGACACCCTCTATGGATGGAAACAAATATATATCTCCATGTTTTTTGCCTGTTTGGTATAAATAATCAGAGTAATGGAACAAAGATATTTTTGTATGATCTTACGTATCAGAAATATAATATCGGAAGAAATCTTTAAGACTGTTATTTTGCTCTACCAAATCAAATATCTTTAATAGTTATGAAACAAACAGCAACATATATGTAGATAGAGAGATACATGTATCTCTCTCTAAAGCAACATAAAGCAAGGATATGATAATATGTTATGATAGTGGTAGTAGTACAATCCTATAATCTCACATTATCATATCCTTGTTTTATGTTGCTTTAAAAATATATATTCTCTAACTCATTTGTGTTAGTTTTGTCTCTCTATTTAGTAGAAACTATTTGAGGGCAAGAGTTATTTTTTTTACTTCTTTGTTATTCCCCTTCAGTCTGACTCATTCTCCAGTGTTGTTGGTGAATGAAATCATATCTAATGGATAGTAGGAAATCATGAATAAAGGAAATATTCCAAGAGCTGGAGAGTCAGAAATAGAATTCTGAGATCTTGACATGAATGCCCCTACTCTAATCAATATGCTTTGCAACACTTGAATGTATCAAAGTTCAATCCTCACTCTAGGAGCTCACTTGAAGCATTCAAGGAAACAGGAAAGAAACATAGTTGTGGCCCAAAGGGAGGAATCAAACATCATAGCCTTCAGTCACAGACTTTCATTGTATTCCTGCCAGAAGCATAGCAAACAAGTGTACAGGCAGAAGTTTGGCAGAATGGTTGTAGAATACAGAGGGACAAGAATAAAAAAAAAACAATGGGGAATGGAAACAGTATTGTGTAACATTCTGAAATGTGATGCTCATATGCATAATATTTGAATTTAGTGGGGTGGAGAAAATCCTGCTTTCTGAGTTTTTATTCAAAGACAGTAGACTGCTTACAGTGTTAGCATTATGCAGATGCAGAGGACATCTTAATGACAAAAAGATATAAGTTCCTTAAGGGAAGGGAGTTAAAATAAAATCTGTATTATTTACTTTTGCATCCTCATTGGCTAGCACACTGATAGGTACATATATCACAACACTTATTGATTGATTGACAAGTGTTTCTTTTCTCATTGATAGCAAGTTAAAACTTGATGATTCTGTAGGTAAATCTAATAGTCTTTGTCACGATTTGTAATTTTACCTTTTGCCTCATGGACTAAGCATGAAGAGTCACTTTAAATTTGATCAAAGGATTGGTAGGTTTTCTTTTTCCCAGATATCCACATCAGAGTTGTATAACTTGAGCTTATAGTTCAGTGCTATTGTTGGATCCCATATTCATTAAATTGCACATTTGGTCTACCTTTCTCCAAGTGGCTGTATATGGGTATCCTAGTTAATGCTAACACACATAGAGTATTTTAAATATTTAAAGAATTTAATTTACCTTATTTTATTTAAGATGAAACAGCCCTGTGGAGTTCTGCTCTATACACATTCTCCTTTATTTTACTACTAATAAGATTAAGGCTTAGTAAGGTTCAATTATTTACATATGGTCATAAAATTAGTGTCAGAAGTAGGGCTTGATCCTAGGTCTTCCTAATTCCAGATCCAGTACCTTATGTTTGACAGTATTCTGATTGTAGTAGTCTAAAGTGTTATAAACAAAGAATCAAATGAGAACATTTTGTAAGGATACAAATAAAAATTTATTTATGTCTTGCACTAAGAAGAAAAAAGTAGAATCAATTTCTTGTAGCATTTCCTTATGAAACATACGGCCCATGTAAATATGTATCTAATGATTTTCTTTTTTTGACAAACAAAAAATTATTTTTTTACTAAAATATGTTTTAATTTCCAAAGTACATATGTCTCTGTTGTTAAAAACAATTGTGGGTGTTTGGAAAAGGAAAATACTTGGAATATATAAGCTAGGTTTAAATAAATTAAATAATATGGATATATATAACATGACTTACCATGTTAAGTTTTTATCCAATTCAGGGCCTGCTATGATAAGAACCTTAATTCATTACTTAATGGCCAAACTTCTGGTGATTAACTCTGTTCTCAACTGAGATGGATTTCAGAAAACAAGCACAGAGTCTGTCGTATAGGTTGAAGGAAGAAAATAAAACAATTAGAGCAGGGGTTGGCAACCTTTTTGGCCATGAGAACCATAAACACCACATTTTTTAAAATGTAATTTCGTGAGAGCCATACAGTGCTCACAGTGTGTGCTCCTGTAACAGTGCCTGAAAAAAAAATGGACTTTATGGCTCCTGCAGAAAAGCCATATCTGGCCCTCAAAAGAGCCAGATATGGCTCGAGAGCCATACGTTGCCGACCCATGAACTAGAGGAAGGCCTCAGTCATTTCTATGGACAATCTCCAAGAAAAAAAACAGGATGCATAGAGTTTCAGACTACCTTTATAAAAGATGAAGATCTCTATGGATAAAGTCTCAGACCCACTCATATACAAGAATGTCAAACAGAGAAATTGAGAAGAGGGGGAAATTAGTTCTTTGGCATATTGAGTTTGAAATGACTTTACAACGTTTAGTTTAAAATGTCTACTAGGTGGTTGGTGACACAAGACTAAAACTAATGGGGGGAAATGAAGGATAGATAGAGGATTTTCTCTGCATCTTCAGAGTTCCTGACAATTTCTCCTGGATTCTCTTATCTTCTCTCTATACATAGCATTTCATTTTCTGGGAGTTTAGTTATTGTCTCTATAAAAATAACTTCCAAATCTACATATTAACTTTAATCTAGTTGATGACCAACTACAATTGAATATCATATTAGCATATCAAACTCAACATTTCCATAAGGTAACTCAGCAAACCTCCCATTATCCTGTTATCTAATCAATTTTTTCTCCAAATATTCTCATTTCTGTAGGTGATACCATCACACAGTCACACAGGTTTAGAACTTGAAATCATCTTTGACTCTTCACTCTCACTACGTCCAATTTGTTCTCTAATCTTGTCTTAACTCTTTATATGTTTTTTAAGATCAATTATTTTTATTCTATAATAGTCTCTATACTAGTTCAGACTCTTATCTCCTTTGAACTATTCATTAGTTACAATAGTATTCTAATTGACCTCCATACTACCAATATCTTCCCTCTCTAATACAGCTTTCATAGAGTTAACATAATATTCTTAAAAAGACTGCTCATGTCACTTTCCATTCAAAAATTTTCAATGGATATCTGTTGTGTCTGGAATTAAACTTCAAAATCTGGTTTCCAACTACCTTTTCAATCTTCTTTTAAATAGCTCACATAATTTTTGATCTAGTCAAAATATCTTACTGCTTGCTATACACAATGTTCCATCTTGTCTTCAAACTGTTTCAACAATGATTCCCCCACATTAGTATTTATTATTTCTGCCTTTTTATATGTGTTTTCAATTTCCCTATTCCCTCATTCTTGATTAGTTTCTGAAGAAAAGCTTTGTGTGATGCAAAGATATATGAATATTCTTTTGCTATATATTTAGAATACAGCTTAAGTCTTTTAATTTAACCAGATATTTATTCAGGTCAATATTTTTTCTTTTGTTTATCTTTTTGTTAGATGTATCCAAAACTGATAGAAGGATACTGAAGTTTCCTGTCACTCGTTATTATTTCCTCTTGAGGTTCAGAAAATGTTTCCTTTATGTATTTGGGTATGATTTATTCTCCTCTTCTGCTGTAACACAGTATTATTTTATGCTTTGTCTTCAGTTATTTTACTTTAATCTTTTTTTTAAGGGGACCCTATTTCCATTTCCATTGTCTCTCTTTCCCTCATCACCTATCCTTAATATTCATTTGGTACCCTCTTTTTTTTAAGGTTTTGTTTTTTATTTTCTCCCACCTGTTTTTTCTGGATATGTCTGTCTATGCATTTCTCAATGTGTATATATATATATATATATATATATATAATATACATTTATATATGCATATATGTATGTATGTATGTATCTATCTATCTATCTTTTTTCTTCTCCTTTAATTAGGAATCAGAAAGATTCCTCTTTCCTTTCTTCTCCTTTAGCTAGTCCTGTATATTAGGTTTTTAAAAATTTTGTTTTTTCTTCCCTTTTGAAATTTTTTTCCTTCAATCTCTTCAATAACCATCTTCTCTTACTGTTTCAGGAACTTTAGTCATCTGGTTTCTTTCTTTTTTTCTGTATTCTTATACAAACAGAGCTTCTAAGGCATCCATTTTAGGCTCTATCTTCTAGGCTTTTCTGCATTTCTCTTGGTCCTTTTAAAACTTAATCCAATAGATTTCCCTTATCCATTATGGCTCATTCTCATAATGATGTCAATTATTGCAGGTATCAGAAAGGATTGCTTTATGGCAGAGCATTTCCTCTCCTACCTTGTTCTTGACTTTTTTCTTTCCTAGGCTGGCCTGGTATACCCCTGGTTTGAGCTCTGCCTCTCCTCCCAAACCCAGGCTCCCAGAAGCTCCAACTGTCCTTCCTTTCAGAACAAGAAGACTTTTCAGGGACCAAAACCCCCTGTGCCTTCCAGTGTAAGTTTCATTTCCCTTCACCCTTCTTGTGCTCCCTTCAAGAGCATTTATCAGTAGAATCCCCTTCCACCTGCCAAATAAGGCCCTTTTTCCCACTCCCTTTTAAACCTCCTCATCATCCATTCCCTTGTAGGTTCTTGGATTATGAGATCAGAGAAGTCACCTTCTCCTCATTGCTAGTCCTCCTCTCTAACTCCCAGTTTCCTTCCTCCACTCCCTTCATGCACCTTCCCATGTTGTAAAGTAGTCTCACAAAAGAAGTATTCACATAAGGTATTGACAGGTTTTGTCAATAAACTCCTTTGTTTATCTCTTCATAGCAGCCTGTCTCAGATTTCCACCTTTACTCCTGTCTCCTTATAAACATTTAGAAAGAAGTTTCTTAAGAAGTCTTTCTATTGTTACTGTTCCTGTTGCTGTCTATTTATTCACAGCTTTTGCATTTCTTTTGTTTGGGGTACTTGAGATTAAAATAATAGCTTCTGTTCTTTATTTTTTCCTAAAAAATATTTCACTCTTCTTTATTATTGAGCATCCTATCTTTTGTCCTGCATAATTAGGTTCATATTTGTAGAATGGATCACCCAGGGCTATATCCTGAGCTCCAGTGTTCTTTAGAACACATTATTGCATTCCTTCCTCATTTTTCTAGGGGTTCTGGAATAGTTTTGCTTTCATCAAATATCCTTTCCCTTGTATTTGAAGTTCTTTTTCCTGAAGGTTTGCTGAACTTTTTTAGAATTGTTAAATTTAATTACTATGTGTCTTAGAAGGATCAGCCTTGTTCTCCCCCTCCCCCCCAGGCGACCTGTGAATTCTTTCAATTACAATTTTGTTTTGTATTATCAGAAGTTCTGGGAGATTCTCTTCTATTATTTCACTCATTTTGGTGTAAAGGCTTTTTGTCCTATCAGGTTCTTCTGGGAGATTTATGATCCTTAGATTGTTTGTATACACACTGTCTTTGACATACCTAGGTTTAGCTTGCATGATGAGCATCTTGTTTTTGCTTCTTTTCTTCTAGATTGTCTTTCACTTCTGTATATTTGTATTGTCAATGTATTATTTTGTTGTTTCTTTGATGAGGCTTGCTATTGCAGATTCATGTTTTTCTGGTCTGCTAATTATTTTTGCTATCCATAACTTCTGCTCTTAATGATTCTTATTTCTCTTTTAAATTACTCATCAATGGTCTTTTGTAGTTTCATATTTCCTCAAATTCCACAGGGTGATCTGTCACATTAAGTGATGAATCATTTTTCTTCATTTTGCAGTATTTATTTACAGATGCCTTAACTAATTTACTAGATCTAGCAGTCACATTTCTTTCTGTTGTTGCTGTTTTTCCTCTTGATTTGTATGTTTATGTTCAAGGTCTTTGAGATTTCTTCTTCCTCCAATGTTTGGTTTTTTCAGTCCTCCAACTCCATTTATCATTTTTTAAAATTGCTCAATTCTAAGTACTTCCATTGTGATTAAGTTTTCAATGGGGGCTGGACCATAACATAGTAGCCTTTTCATAACATCTCTAAGCCTTCTCTCAAATTAGGCAATTTAGGAATCACCAACTGAGATCTCTGTCCCATCTGACTTTTGGATTAACAGAACTGCCCCCAGATGGATATTGGACTTTTTCCTCAGCCTTAGTTAAGTGCTGTACAGCACCCTACATGCACAATGTCCTGTCCTGATGACCTATTTTGCTTTGTCTTTTCTTTAGTTCTTTGGCTGTTGCCTGAAGTTCAAAGCCTGTTTTCCCTAGCATCAGCAGTTCAGAACTACTGGTAGTTCAGAGTTTTATAACACTGATGCTTCTGGTTAATAGGCCCTGGAAGCCTCTTGTATATGAAGGGCTGTGGCCAAGTTGGCTGTGGAAGCTGAGGAAACTTCCAAGGCCTAGAGCTGGAGTCACTAGGGTACTAAAAGTAAAAGAGGCTGAAGGGATGGGTTTTGATGTAGGCCTGTGTCTTGTCTTTGAGTCTCCTAATACAGGCTTACCTCCAGTAACAGAGGAGGAAAGAAAGGAGTGTTGTGTGAGCTCAGTTCAATAAGCATCAGTTTCTGGGTTTGTTTTTATTTTTTTCTAAATACTCTTTTGAATTCTTAGTGTCCTAGACCCTAGAGATAGTTGAAATTACTTTATCTTTGCTGCATAATTTCTGTTTGGGGGAGGTTTGAGGAATCATAAGGGTCAGAGAAAATGTCATCTTCCATCTGATGATTTTTAAGGAAAATTTAGGAATAAGAACAAGTTCTCATTCATGCAAGGCCCATGATTTTTTGTAAATTTTACAAATACAACGTTAAGTGTCCAAATACTTGTGTGCAAAAATATATATATATATATATATGTATGTATATACATATATATGTATATATACACATTTATCTTCATATAAATATATAAGGGTGAAAAAGGGGTTTTATGGGTTCAATATATTAAAGATGGTCACCAGAGGACAGAACTATTATCAATCCTCAATTAAGAATAATCTCAAATAAAAATTGACATTTATGGAAGTTTATTTACATGAGAGAAGAGATAGAGGAAGAAAATAAGAATCTAGCTCACTAATTAATCCAAGTAGATCTTAACCCTCAGGCAAGGATTAAAGGGCCTGAGGTCCAGAGGTGAATGGAGCAAACTTCATTCACAGAGTCTATAAAAGGAATTTTCGTAATAGAAGTTCAGGAAGATTCAGTCTTTAAACTCACCAAGTGGAACAGTCTCAGTCACAAACCAGCAAAGCTCCCTCAGGTCCCCTTCGCCAAACCAGAAGCAGCCTCACTCACTCAACTCCCTCTTTTAAAGGGGTCACATATGCCTCACTTCCAGAGCCTTCCCCTAGCCTGCATGTCCAATCACAATAGGTGCTTTCTCATAGAAAGCATAGGGGGCAGTCTGTTGATTCTGATTCATTACTCACTCTAGCACATGTGGGTTAGGACCTCCCAGAATTGGAAGGTGCTCTCACCTTTGGTGATTAAATCTAAAGATGGGCAGTGTAGACTTAATCTAATTATCACAAATATAACATATATGTAATATTCTTTGAAGGATTGTTTTTTGCCTGATTTTGTATACACAAAGCTTAGCACAGTGCCTAGCACAAAGTTTGTGCTTAAAAAGTATTTATGGAATTAAATATATTTGCACATGCACACATATGAATAAATATGAGATGTGTGCATAGAGACACAAATATTCCTCTAAGTTTAAATTCTAATAGACACAATGATGAATGCAGGTACATATATATATATATATATTCATATGTGTATAGCTAAATAAACTTATAATTACATAAATAAGTATTTTTTAAATTTATCTAGTGGTTACTACATTCAAAGTATATGTTACAGGCACTGAATATAAGTAAACACATTGCACATATGTGTGCACACATCCATGATATTTTTCTTTTGCCTAATTCCCATTCATTCTGTTCAAATTTCTTCCTTATTCAAGGTGATACAAAGCAGACAGAATGACACACATGAGAATATTGCTAGGCTGTTGGGATCTACTGATGGTGTCAAATGTACTTGAAACTACAGACCTACATATTTAATTAATACACTTGGGAACAACTAGAAGAAAATTATTACAAAATCAATCGGCAGAAACACATTGAACAGAGAGCTGGATAATATGCATTGCTCAGTGGAAAAAAATAATTCTTTTTGCCAATTAATTTTAGCTCCCTCCATGGCAATCTTAGATGTTCAAAGAGAAGCAATAGATTTAATTTGTTGATTAAATGGGCTTACAGTTCTGCCCCTGGTGATATACTCATTGACAAAGTGAGAAAATATGACATAGACACAACTATTTCTTATGCAATGAAATGATGACTTCCCTCCCATTTTGATTCCATGAAGAGCCATTAGTACTGCTGTAGATTGCCAGAAGAGAAAATTCTTTCTCAGCATTTAGCAGGATTCTCGATTTTGGGGAAGAAAACCAAATTATAATCTGCCCAGTAGAGCCATATATGAGTGTACATTTTAGCTCTATATCCTTCATTCCCCTGACATCCATTGAGCATTCTTCCTTTTGCGTTTTAAGATAATGGGTTCTCTAAGTGAAGGAGAGAAGGATTTGATCAAATCCTTTCAAGACAATGTTAAGTTTTCATACACTATGTTCTATAACACTGGGCTCTGTAATTTGTGAAGTATAACACATTTTAAAATTATGTAAATCCATTGATTATTCTAATTAAAATTACTTTGGTGCCACAGAGAAGCAGTGTGGTGTAATAGATAGAGACCTCACTTCAAAGCCAGAAAAAAAAATATGATTAAAATCTTGCTTCTGATATATACTGGATAAGCAATCCTGGACAGATTTTTAAAACTTTTAGTACTCTTTGCAATTTTCTAAGACTTTAACTTACAAGAAAGAGGTTAACCTGAATTGGAAAAAGTCTTTCTTCACCTAGAAATTCCCAATAATAATGAAAGTACAGCATTGGTATATAATTATGACCAAAATTGTCCTCAAACAGTTAGGATCCTCTAAGAGTAAATGATAATGATTTTTTTAAATCAAAGACATTTCATAATTCATTATGCAATGAAACTATAAATGTAAGACTTACATTTTTTTAATTATCAACACTGAGGAGAGCACATCAGGCTTTCAAAATAGAATAAACATATTTCAGTTAAATTACTTAGAAGTACTTGATTGAAATTCAGTGGAAGAAAAGCACTTGACCTTCTCCAGTACTCTATACATTCCTCAAGCTTTATTTTAAGCCAATGCTGCCTGAATAAAAATACATTTTTTTAAAACCCTTACCTTCCGTCTTGGAGTCAATACTATGTATTGGCTCCAAGGCAGAAGAGTGGTAAGGGTAGGCAATGGGGGTCAAGTGACCTGCCCAGGGTCACACAATAAAATACATTTTAATACCCATTAGTTAACTAATAAAAGTAAAAACAAAAGTTCATTTAGAAAGTTAGCCCTTATTGAGGAGCTGTTAGTTATTGATCTTTTTTATATTATGTTTTCTCCAATTACATGTAAAAACAATTTTAATATTCATTTTTTAAAAAAATCCTTACCTTCTGTCTTAGAATCAATACTGTCTTTTGGTTCCAAGGTAAAAGAGTGGTAAGGGCTAGTAAATGGGGGTTAAGAGACTTGCCCAGGGTCACACAACTGAGAAGTGTCTCAGGCCAGATTTGAACCGAGGACCTCCTGTCCCTAGGCCTGGCTCTCAATCCTCTGAACTACTCAATTGCCCCCTTAACATTAATTTAAAAAAAAAAGTTTTGACTTCCAAATTCTCTGCCTCTTTCTGCCTTCCTTCTCACTCCTCTCCCACCCTGGAAATGGTAGGCAATCTGATCTAGATTTTCATATGCAATCATGTAAAACACTTTTCCATATTAGTCATTTTGTGGAAGAGACCTTAATCTAAAAAAATGTAGAAAACGAAATATAATAAGTTCCAGTCTACTTTCTGACTTCATCAATTCTTTTTTGGAATGTGGTGCAGAAGGTGCAAATCAACACTGCATATCCTTACTGCAGAATTTCTGACAGTTAAAAAGAGTTTAGAACCCTGACTAGAGGTAGTTGATCCTGGAGACTCAGTCAGAGTAGGAGGGTCAACTGAACTCGGTCTTTGGACTGAAAACCTGGGCTTGATTCTACAGCTTTTTTCTTAAGATTTGTAGCTTAGCTATTTCCTCTGAATCTCCATGACCTTCCCTATCCCAATCATCATTTCCCTTCCTGAATTTCCTGTGGGTTTTTGGAAGGAGGGTGGATCTGGATGTTAGCTTTCAAACTTTGTAGACTTAGTTTCCCCTAGTCAAGTAGGGCTTACTTTTGATACAAATTATCTCCTGAATCATTGTATGCAACTTTCCTAACCTTAAAGGCAACAAAACCTCCTGGGCCTGAGTGTGGCAGGTCCTTCTCAGTCTTTCATTCCTGTGTCCCTCCCCTTCCTGAAGCTTCTCCCTAGGCGGTTTCCTTTACAATCAACCCTGAAACTCAAAAAACCCTGTTGTCACTTAATCAAACCTTTGGCTAAATCATTGGTTGATTGATAAAAGAGGGAGAAGGGGAGAAAGGAACAGTTTTCTCTGGGTCCTAAAGGGAGTTGGGGGCATCCATCTTGGAGGAAGTGAGATCTCTATACTTCCTCTGGACTCATCCTTGTGAACCTGAGAAACTGACTAGAAAGCCCTCTAGTCAGTTTCAAGCCATTCCTGGCTGGCCCTAACCTTTGTCTGTAGAAGTGCCCTTCCTATCTGAATGGTTTAGTCTGTTTCCCTTCAGTGTCTCTGTCTCAAGCCTGTGTACCTAGATTGTGTCTCCCTGCTGCAGCTGCCTGCCCAATTACCTCATCCTCTCCCTTTGCTACTCTTTAGACTTCAGTGTTTATATTTCCAAAACTCAGTCATTCCCTTACGCCTCCTACCACCTCAATTTACTACCTCCACTACTGCACTCTCCTTTCCTACCAACTGACTTAGAGATCTACAAATCCCATCCACTTGCCTTATCCCCTATTACAACTACCTTATCACCCTACCTGCTTTAGTCCCTTATTACGTCTATTATCACCTTACCTGTTTAATCCCCATATTACCCTCCAGCCTTTAGTCCCTTATTACTACCTACTTTATTTGCCTATTACAGAAGGCAGAGGGCATTTTTCATTATCAGTCTTTGGGATTGTCTTAGATCTTAGTCACTTATCTTAGGGAAACAACTTGTGACTGTTAAAATTGGGTAGCATTATTGTAGGTTCCATTCCATAAACCAGGAAATGAAAGGTGGGGAAAATTAAGGGGTAGATTTTTGTTGTTATTGTTTTGACCTCCTATTATTTTAATGCCATTCAAACTCCGACATACTATGAAGATATTGTATTATCTAACTCTTTCCCTAAATTTGCAAAAGGAAATGAACCAAGTGAGCTGGGAAGAGAAGACCATTCCTAGAACTTGTGATATTTCATGGATACAAAAGCAGGACACAGGCTATTCAAAGCCACCTAGTTTTCTTGTTTGGTTAGCCTACAACTTTATCCAGGTCATAGAGTCATGAGGAATCACTGAATGAATATTGATGCAAACCACAAGGTGAAGGACTAGGCATTTTCTTTAATGCTCACTATCTCTTAAACCTCTCCAAAATAAGTATTACATACAAGAAGTAATCTAGTTGCATCTATCACTATAGACGAAGGGCTGCACAATAGGACTTATGGTTTTTTGCTCTGAAATCCACTCAGATTCATTCTCTTGCTGTTACTGCTATCCAGTGTCTGCAAGTCCACTTTCTTGCCCCCAACTCAGCATTTTGTAGCAACTTGTAACAAAACTCAATCAAATATCCTATTTTCTAGACATCTATAATGGGAGTACAGAAAAGCAAAAAGTTTGAGTGTTTAGTTTAGCAGCCTGCTAAAATGTAGCAAACCTCAGACAAAGAACTAAATAACAGGAGAAACTGAGGCAGGGTACATGTGGGTGTATGTGCATGCCTGAGTGAAAGGGAATTGATTTCCACCTAAAATGCAGTCTGTTCCTCCAGGTGTTACTCAGAACAGAGACTGAGGCTGGTGGAAAGAATTTCCCACCATGGAAGGAAGCTGAGGCAGATTTGGGGCTGAACCTTTGAGGTAACCACCATCACAGTCAGTGATAGATAATGATGATAGAAAAGATTGAAGCCACCAAACTTCTCAGAATAAAGAAAACTAACTTAAAAACTTTAAACATAAGTAGATAAACTGACAAGGAAAATATTAATAACAGGAAAATGACCTCTAATATGTCCTACAGAAAAAGAGGAATATATACATCTCCAAATAAACATTGCAAAACAAAGGAAAATTAATCAATGCCTCAGGAGACAGAGGATCCTGTGGATTCCAAAAGAGCACCATACCAACATGTTTCCAAATGGTCAGGAGAGAAATTATACTCTTAATAGCAAAATTTATGTTCTGCTAGCAAAAAGAATAGACATTGTACTTCCCATTTTCTATAGATATTCAAATATTTATATTTATTTAATATATTTAATAAAATCAATAAAATATTTAAATAGATATTTCTATCTCTTTTATCTACTCCCTTATATCCAACTATAGATCCAGAATCTTAATTCAGATACATAGCAATTGCCTTCTAAATAGTCTTCTTGGTTTCTCAAGATTCTCCTCTCCAAACTGCTCTTCATACCAACTGCCAAAATGATTTTCCTAAAGAGCAAGTAAGATTAGGCACCCCTTTATACAATAAACTACAGTCAATCAACACACATTTCTCACTCCTATGATCAAATGTAAACTCCTTTGTTTTACTTTTAAAAACCTTCACAAATTTGACTCACTCTACTTTTCTAGCTTTACTTCATGTTTTTCCCCTCCATTCACACTGTTGTCCACACAGACTAGACCTCCTCATACACATTTTTCTCATTTCCCATTTCTGTGCCTTTTTACTAGCTATCCCTGGTGCCAGAAATTTACTCTTTCCTTACCTTTCTTTCACAATTCCTAATTTCCTTCAATGCTCAGATCAAATGCTGCCTCGTACATGAGATTTTTCTTGATATCTCAGCTACTAGTGCCTCCCTCTTAAAGTCACCTTGAAGTGATTGTTGTTCACTGTGTGTTTGTTCCTACAAATATTTTCTCTCCTAGTAAGGCTCCTTGAGAATTAGGATTGTTTTCACCTTTGTCTTTGTATTCCTCATCTTTGGGCTTGGCACACAGTAGGTATTTAGGAAATTACTAAAAGTAGAATCATTTGATTCAATAGAGCAAAATATTGCCTTATATGAAAATTGACATTTATTTACTGTTTTAAGACTTTTAAATCATTTTAATTTCCTTATCTAATTTGAGCTTCACAGTCACCTGTAGAGATAGGTATAATAGAGTTGTTTTTTAGCCCTAGTTTATAGATAAAGGATGGAAATTTAAGAGGAGGAAAAATACCCATCAGGGTCATAGAGGAATAACAGCAGAAAAGTAAAATGACTCTCTCATTATTATAGACACAGTAAATTATTAGAGGAATTAGTTATACCCATGTTTTCTTGATTTCAAATTAATACCTTAAGATTGCCCTGTGGCCTTCTTCAACAAAGTATCTCCCCAAAATAAACCAATCACATAAAATTCCTTAACAGATGCAACAGCAGAAATATTTTTATTCTATGGCCCTTTAATTAAGAATATCTAGTTAAAAATTAATAAGAAACATACTTTATGAGAATAATAACACATGTATCATAGACATATTTAATAAAAAAGGAGAATGCATACAAGTTTGCAGTTAAATTCGACATCTTCAGTGTAACACAATGCACTGAAAAGTGTGGGGCAATATAATTCCTTATTGCATTTATTGTTCTTCATTATTTCTTAAAAAGCATTTAGATCATTGGATTAAAATATGGGCTTAAAGCTTTTCACTATTGAAATCAATCAGGTACATAAACCAAAAGCTTCCTCAGAGATGCAAAAACAGAAATGATTTTTTTCATCAGTGCTCTGATTGTTACTACCAAATGAGGCATAAACCAGAGAGACATATGCTTGGCAGAAGTGCTTGCCACCATCCTAGGAAATCTCCTACAGAGTCACCCAAAGGCTCCTAAGTCTCCTAAAGCAAGAGAAAAATCTCCTAAAAGAGAAATTCCCTGACATAATGCTTTCTACTTGCTCTTCTTGGTGAAATGACAATGTGCTGATTCTATTATTTCCTAGAAAGAAGTCTACTAAAATAGTAGATTATATTTAGTTGTCATGGTATATCAGTTTACATCTTTAAAAATCACTCTTTCTTTCCACATATATAAATTGTTATAATCATAAATATGTATTTGAGGAGAGAAAGAAAATTTAAAGGTTACATAGAGAGATGCATACATACACATGTATCTATTTTTATTTTGCTTTGGTCCTGCTATTCTTAATTTGATTGAATGTATCTATCTATCTATTGAAAATAATGCAAGTGTCCTTTATGAATACCTTGGACGATGCAACACATGAAACAAAGAAAGAAACAGAAATGGTCTTTTCCACTTCTGTAGTGGTTCTGGCAAAGTTAAGGCCACTATATTATAGTTCATTGAGAGCTGAATGGAGGTGGTCCAGGAGAAATTCCCAATTAAATACAGACTATTTATAGTTGGTGTAAAAGGCCTACAGATACCCCTGTGCAAAGATTACATTGTGCTGGTTGCATCAACCCCTAGAGTAGTGTGAAGTCTCTTGGGCAAGTCCATAACCACTCAATAGAGTTGGACATAACCATGTACATAGGAAAAGTGAAGTAGATGAAGAATGTTTATTAGCCAGATAATGATATACTGTTAAATTAGATAATTTATAAAGCTTTTCTCTTGTTCCCACTATTAACATACTTTTTAAGGGTCTATTCTCATTGAAAATGACTGTTAAAAAAGAAAATAAAGATTAAGAATATCACATATTAGTATGCATGTAAATGCATTTTTGCACACACCCCTCCAATAATGAGGAATAACACAGGGAAACATATGCTTGCCAAAGATGTTTCTGACCTTTTGCACACACACATATATTAACTAGAAAGTGTCTGAGGACAGATTGAGTTTGAATCCAGGTGCTCCCAACTCCATGCTTGGCTCTCTATCCACTCTGCCATTTAGCTGCTCCTCATCATTTATTTTGACAACAGTCTTCTACTAGTATTATATTACCAAGAGCCATGGAACACTGCAGTCACCTATGAAATAAATTGTGTATCACTGAGAGAGTCATTCTGGTTAGTTGAGAGAAAGCTGCCACATAGAACAAAAAAGAACAACAAAGATGAACGAATAAAAAAGGATACTCTCAAAGAAATGACTGACTGAAAATGAAAGTGGCCTTGTGATGAGATGAAGAAATAATCATTGGGCAGCTAGTTTGCTCTTTTGGCAGCCTCATGATCATGAGATTAGAAAAACCAAGAAAATGCATTGGTATTGTGTAGGCTTTTTTGGAGAATTTATAAGAATTCCTGGACAAGCACCTCAATGCATATGTGAGAGTGTATTGGCTGTGGTCTTCATTACAGAAGGAAACAATCATATTGATAAAGTCATTATGAAGAATATCTATTTGGGTATTATGAGTATTCTGAAAAAGACTTATTCTCAAGCCATCTGAAAGTGGGGAAAGTATTTGCAAGAATTTTTGGAAATGTTGAGCAGTATTATCACCCCCCCTCAAATAAATTACTTACTTTCTCATTTCTTTAAAATTTTTATGAAAATATTATCTGCATCCCAAGGACATCCTTGACAAAAATATCTGGGGAAAAAGATATAACACAATAGGAAGGCTTTCACAAATGATATTCTGCCACAGATCATATCTTTGTAGTCAGGCAATTGACTTAAAAGCTCTGTATTAAAGTGTTTTCCATTCCCAAAGTGGTTCTATTGAAAGTGTTAAAATCATAATAACAGAGGAAGTTTGTTTGACAATCTCTGATTGTTAACATTAATAAACTATAAAAAGGATGATTCATGCTCACTAAATGTGTTTGTCACTATTATAGAGAATGTTTAGTACTGAATGCAAATAGAAGAGAGGTTTCTTATATATGGTAAGGTCCTTAGATGATCTAGTTTATGAATAACATGGTGTTTAGTCATCTAATTTTGGAGTACTACAGACCAACCTTAGTGAGATGCTAATCAGTTAAATAAGTAGGAGTTAACTATATGCACAAGAAAACAAAACAAACAAAAATATTAAAAAAAGGAATACCTAATGCCCAGAGATTATAATATGCATTTTGATGAATTATCCATGGATATAGTTGATCATAATACATATTTTATCCCTATTCTGTTAATGGACAATAAAGCAGCTAAAAATTCAATAGGAAAAGAGAAAGCTGGGTTGCCTTTAGGCAAGTGAAAAATTTCTTTGAAGATTTCATTTTTATATGAAATTAAAATGAATCTTTTCAACAATGTTTTGTATGATGCTCTGTAGTTGTGAATCTTGGCTTATTATGGTCTCCAGGAGATAAGCCAGAGGGCAGCATAGTGTTGAATGTTTGATAAGAAATTTACAGCACATCAACGACCAAAAATTGCCTCAAAGAAGTATTAAAAAGGATGTCATATGAATGACATAAAACTAGAAAATAAATTGGACTTTTTGGTGAAAATGAGGGCTAACTGATTGACAATCTGCTTCTCCATTAATAGCTATATGAGATCACAATAAGAAAAGTCTGAGTTGATAAAAATGAGAAAACATGTTGGTTGAAGGAAACACAAATAGATGAATTCACAATCCACCAAAACATTGAAGGAAAGCATATTAATCCTAATACCAATATAAAATAAGAAATGGAATAATACAAACTGAACAGTTTTATGAAACAAATGGGCTAATAGTAAAGGTTCTTCTTACAGTGTTCTACTAGCCAGCTATACCCATTCAAATATGCCACAATCTCTTTGGGCTTCACTTTGCTCATCTTTGAATTGCTGTCACCTATATTATAGAGAGAATATTGGATTTTGTGTCAAAGACATGGGTTCAAATCTTTGCTTGACTACTTTCTGACTACCCAGGAAAAAAATCATTTCACTTATCAGTTTATTCCATATAAAAGAGAACTAGGTGCTACGCTTGAAGATATTTAAGATTCCTTCTGGTTCTAAATTTCTAATCCTCTATGATTAGATTATACAAAAAGGCTATAAATTAAAAAGTTAAGGAATGTCTCAAATGTATGTTTATTTTATTTTTTTATTTTATTTTATTTTTTTAGATCCTTAACTTCTATGTATTGGCTCCTTGGTGGAAGAGTGGTAAGGGTGAGCAATGGGGGTCAAGTGACTTGCCCAGGGTCACACAGTTGGGAAGTGTCTGAGGCTGGATTTGAACCTAGGACCTCCCATCTCTAGGCCTGACTCTCAATCCACTGAGCTACCCAGTTGCCCCCTGTATGTTTATTTTAAATAAGAACAAGGCATGGGTTTGAGTAGCTGTTATAATGGTATTTTTTTCTTTTTTGAGGGTAGCTGCAGAGAAAAGAGTTTGCAACAACAATTTCATTGGTGTATACTCCTTCCACAAAAATATTGACAGTTCATTTGCAACTTATAGCCCTAGAGAACTGCCTGATCCAGAGTTTAAATGGTTTCTCCAGTGTCACACTGCCAGTATTTTTCAGAAGTAGTAGGGTCATGATTCCAAGGTCCTTCTTTATTAACTATGTCACACTTTCTCTCAGAGGATCCCATAGATATTTTTAAGAAAACAAAATGAATATGAAATTCGAGAAAACCTCAAAAGAAAGTAAGCTATTATCTTGTCATCAATTAGAGTATTTATTAGCCTAAAAGAGCAGAAATTATAACTTTGTGTAGTATCATTAATGTTAAATTAATTAGAAATACACAATCATCTTTCAAATATGATGCCCTTAACAGGCATGCATTTAAAAGATACTAGTACTTGGATAGTAATTAAGAAAGAAAAGCAAATAATATGCTGGATGAAGGATGCTATAGTAAGGAAAATAGATGTTGGCATTTTTCTGTCAGATAAAAGTGGTAAAGATTACTGTTTCCTTCTAATGGAAGTATAAAAAGTTCGATGATCCTCCCTCATACAAAATAAAATGACAAACTTCATTGATTGCCATCTGTATACTAACAAATGAGACCATAAAGAGAAGATGGAATAAAATGGAGGAAATTTTCATTGATTGAAGAATTGTGTGACAAGTGGATCAATATAACTAATCAATTTGAATGCAAACTGCCAGTTGGTGCTCAGTGACAGTACAGCAATTTCCTCAGGGTCAACTGCTCTGTACTTTGGAAAAGAAGCATGCTTCCCTCTGAAACAGAGTTAAATGTCTTTCAGAAGCTGCTCATGTTGTGAGTGTCTGCTTTTGATTCTCTGTTAAGTTTAGAGCATAGAGTGTGGGCCACATATGCTGGTACTTCTAGCTCATGATCTAAGCATGCCTATGTGTCGGAAGTAAAAACACAAGGGAACAAGAAGATTAAAAAAATGTGGAGACTCAGAAATATAAATAATCATGAAGCAAAAAAAAGTATGAAGTATGAGAAGAATCCAGATAGAACATTGTTGTTTCCCAAATTTTTGTCCTAAATGTCCCAGAGTGCTTAGGACTCTGCTTTCAAAACTATTATAAACTGTCCTTTTCCTACTTTCCCAGTCAGAAAGATATAGCTTACTCTCCTTCATATACTTTTGGTAGAATGACACAAGTTTCCTTGCCTTTTGGGGGGGGGGGGATTTAATGCTTCAGAAATTTTCAGGGACTTTGCTTCATACCTCGAATTTTTTCCCTCCATTTCTCCTTCTAGCTTCAGATCCTAGCTAAAATCTCACCTTCTACCAAAAGTATTTCCTGATTCCTGTTAATACTAGTGTCTTTCTTCTCTTTATTAGCTCCAAAATGTCCTGCATATAAATAATGTGTACCCATTTGATTACATGTTGTCTTCCTAACTTAGATAGTGGTCTCCTTGAGAGTAGGGATTATTTTTGTTTCTCTTTGCATCTCCAGTGCTAAATACAGTACCAGTCACCTAGTAGGCACTTAATAAGTGCATATTGGCTTATTTTGAAGGGTAGCATTAAGACTGACAATTAATTATAGTAATATAATGCAGTATCGTTAAGTTCCTGAGGGAGAAAATGTAGTATGAATGCAACTGTAGTCTTGACAAATTCTGTTGTTTTTAGTCTTAATGGTCTCTTGAAATATGAAACATTTATTTTATTATAACCAAGTAAAACAGTCATATAGTTGAAACATCAGCCAAGTTCCTGAATAATTGGTCCATAGACACCAAAAATGTGCAGACAGCCTTGAAATATTTAGTGTTATTTCTAAATGGGATGTGTTTGGTCATGTGATAATTTCCCTATAGACCTTGAATAAAATTCCAACTTATTAGTATTTATCACTGTTGACTTCTTTTCTTGCTGACATTTCTGCTATCTGATATTATCTCTTTAGAAAGAAAAGCACTTTGAGAAATCATTGTTTCCTCCAATTCTAGTACAACTGCAGTGGGTATATTATTGTCCTTTTTCCAGGAGTATGACCTGTTAAGTACTTAAGGCTATAGACAAGAGTCTGATAGAAATCCACTGTGCCCAAGTTAAATAATGTGCTGGAGGCTGAAAGCATTGAAAACAAATGAGGTGAACTGACAGACTGGCCCAATAGTCAATGAAACAAGTGTTTGTAAACATTTTTAGTGCCAATGAATCCTCCTTTCCTCAGCCTCCCCAAACCCAGCAAATCTGTTTTTTGTTTTAATAGGCTGACAAAAAATGACAAAAATCAAACTTTTCTAGGGATTTTCAACCATGTATATTAAATTATTCAGTTTTCAATGAAGGCAAATATCTGTTCATTGAATGCAGTCCTGCTACCCAATTCCCAACAGGGATCCCTATTCCTATTTTCTCAACTTCAAAGATATTCTCACACCACTCCAGTCACTTGAAGTTCTAGTAAGTAATTCCCCAATGGGACCATGGTCAGTTCTATGTCTATCTGTCCTTAACATCTTGCCCTAATTCTATCTATTTATAGAGAAGTGATGTGACATAATGAAAGGAAAGTTTGACTAGGAAGAAGGAAGCACAAGTTTCAAAGCAACCTCTAATTTATATTGAATTGTCCTGAGAAAATCACTTAAAATTTTACTACATTAGGAAACTGTCTAAGATTATAAATTATAAAGAAGATGCCAATTTGGAAGTAGCTAGATGACTCAATGCACAACTAGACCCAGAGTCAGGAAGATCTTTGGTCAAATTTGTGATCAGATATTCAGTAGCTATGTGACCCTGGACAAATCACTTAATCTCAGAGTAACACATTGCAGAAGGAAATGACAAACTACTAAACTGAGTTTGGAAGTAATTAATAGTTAACTGTGTAAGAGGGAAATTAGGGTATTTTATAGATATATATTTAAAACGTGGCCGCCAGGAATCAACAGTTCAGATTGATTCCATAATTAAATCAGACCCAAGTCAGCATCTGGTTAAGGCAAGTTTATTTACAACTAGGAAGGTGAAGGTATAGGATTAAAGAGAAAAGGGAGAGGCTAGTCCAGGCCTGGTTAGGCCTGGACAAGAGAGAAGGTTAAAAGGCTAAATAAATCAGGCTACAAGCCACAAGACCTAACAACCAGATAGGCTAATGCCTATTTAAGGCAGAGTTTAGAAGCAGCCTAGGTAGGCCAAGGAAGTCAGCCTAACTTACCCAAGTGACAATAGAGTGTAAGAGTTCTGTGGTCTCAGGAGAGATACTTCAGCACCAAGTTCAGAGCGGGAACTGCTTCCACAGGAAGTAACCAACATACTTAAAGAGATAGTGTCTTTTGTCACTTCCCGTGGGTCCACCTCTAATTCAAGTGGACGAATGGCAGTTTCTACATCAATTTGGACTGCCCAAAGGGCAGTCCCTTGTTCTTGATTTGTTACTTGTTGTCATGTGTGGGTAACTCGTCTCCCCTCCCCACTAAGGAAGGTGAGGTTGATGTAATTTCTATGCCTAGGATGAGTAGATTTTTGACTATGAATGGGCTAGAGTTAATTTCATTTACACAACTATATTAAAGTTGATTTTCCTAGGCACTTTAAAATTAGATTGATGTCCTCACAAAGTTTTTTTTTTCTTTACAAAAGTATCTGATGCCAAGATGGTAGTGAAGGTACCCAGGTCCATCTAAGCTCTACCAAATTACTCTCCAAAAAATTATGGGCCTCAAATATAAAAAATTTGAGGTCCATAATTTTTTTGAAGAGTAATATATATATATATATATATATTTGTCTAAAAATGAATTCTGGAGTAGGAGAACCCACAAAATGATGTGATGAAATAATTTTTCATCACAAAACAACTTAGAAAACTGACACAAAAAATCTAGTGCACTAAAGTTAAAGGAGAGGGCAAAGAATCATGTCAAGGCAGGCCCTACCAAAGCAATAGGACTTAGGTAAAACAGAACCATCAGCAAAGGCTCCTGAAGGAGCTATCAGCCATAGATAGTAAAGAGGTTGCACAACTGTTTAGAAGAAGATTACAGGGGTCCAAACCAGATCACAGTCTAGGGGTAGGTCTCAAAGTGAGGAGGAACATTAGAAAACACCAGTGCTTGTTGCCAGAGGGGAAAAAGGAACCTTAGTAATAGGTCCAAGGCAGAAAAGAGTTCTTGTGGTTATTCACAGATCAGAGCACAGTCAAGGAGACTATTAAAAATACTTCTCTTGGGGGCAGCTGGGTAGCTCAGTGGATTGAGAGCCAGGCCTAGAGACAGAAGGTCCTAGGTTCAAATCCAGCCTCAGACACTTCCCAGCTGTGTGACCCTGGGTAAGTCACTTGACCCCCATTGCCTACCCTTACCAATCTTCCAACTATAAGTCAATACACAGAAGTTAAGGGTTTAAAATAAAAAAAAATACTTCTCTTGCATCATACCTCCTTAAAAGAACTGAACATTTATAGATTCCCCAGAGGTAGCTATGAAGGCAGCTACACAAAGAACTTGATGTTTGGAACTGTTATATTCACCACAGGTACAGATCTCAAAATTAAGAGTTTATTTTAATTAAAAGAAAAAATCTGGAAAATGAGCAAACAACAAAAAAGAACTGCAAGATAAAATGTTATTTTGATAACAGAAAAGACCAAAACACAAACTCCAAAGAAATCTAACAAAATAATATCACTGAATACAAAACCTCCAGGAAAATATATGAATTGCATTCAAGTCCAAACAGAATCAATGGAGGAGCTCAAAATGAATTTTGAAAATCAAATAAGACAAGAGAACTGGGTCTATAACCAAGAATCAACTAGCCAGTAAAACTGACTATATTTTTGCAGGGGAAACTATGGTCATTCAATAAAATTGAAGACTTCCAAGTATTCATAAAGGAAAAAAACTGCCTTAAACAGAGAGTTTGCTGCCCAAACACAGAATTCAAAAGAATCACGATAAGGTAATTAAGAGAGTGGGGAAAAAAAATCTTTCCTTTAAGGCAACCAATAAGTTCAATTAATTTGTATCCCTAGAAGAAAAGAAGATATTGGTAAATATTAAAAATTATTATTATCAACAGGGTAACTAGAAAAAAGTTTATTTAGAGGGAACAGTGACAAACTGTATAGAATGAAATGTCAAGATATATATATATATATAAACTAGAGGGGGGAAAAGAAATAATATTAAGAAAAATGGGAAAACAGAAAAAATAGAGTTAATTTATATTTCATAAAGAATATAAGTTGATAATTATAACTCTGAATGTGAATGTGATGAACTTGCCCATAAAACAGAAGCAAATAGCAGAATGGATTAGACACAAAAATCCTACCATATATTGTCTACAAGAAACACACATGAGACAGACAGACATACATAGAGTAGAAATGAAAGGCTGGAGCAAAATCTATTGGGTTTCAAATGAGAAATAGAAGGCAGGAGTTGCAATCATGATTTCTGACAGAGTCAAAGTAAAAATAGATTTGGTTAAAAGAGTTAGGGAAGGTAAGTACATCCTAATAAAAAGCAGTATAAACAATGAAGAAATATCAGTATTCAACATATATGCACCAAATGATATAGCATCCAAATTTCTAAAGTAGAAGCTAGTGGAGCTCAAGGAAGAAATAGATAGCAAAACTATACTAGTTGGTGAACTGAACCTTCCCCTATCAGATCTAGGTGAATCAAACCAAAAATTAAATAAGAAAGAGAGAAGAGAGGTGAATGAAATCTTAGAAAAATTAGAGTTAATAGATATATGGAGAAAAATAAATAGGGGCAAAAAGGAATACACCTTGTATTTAGTAGCCCATTAAAAATTCACAAAGATTGACCATGTACTAGGGCATAGAAATATGGCAAACAAATGCAAAAAAGCAGAAATAATAAATGCAACCTTATCAGATCATAATGAAATAAATAGAATTAAAAGCAAGGATACATGGAGAAGCAAACCAAAAACTAATTGGAAATTAAATTATATGATTCTCCAAAATAAGTTATTGAAAGAACAAAACAGAGAAACAATTAATAATTTCATTGAAGACAATGACAATGATGAGACTTCTTACCAAAACCTATGGGATGCAGCCAAAGCAATTCTAAGGGAAAAATTTATATCACTGAGTGCATACATTAACAAATTAGGGAGGGCAGAGATTAATGAATTGGGCATGCAACTTAAAAAACTAGAAAATGAACGAATTAAAAATCCTCAGATAAAAAATAAATTATAAATACTAAAAATCAAAGGAGAAATTAATAAAATCTAAAGTAAAAGAGAAATTGAATTAATAAATAAGACTAGAAGCTGGTATTTTGAAAAAACAGATAAAACAGACAAAGTACTGGTCAATCTAATAAAAAAATGAAAGAAGAAAACTAAATAAATAGTATCAAAGATGAAAAGGGAGACCTCACCTCTAATGAAGGGGAAATTAAGGCAATCATTAAAACTATTTCCCCCAATTATGTAGACATAAATATAGCAATCTGGGTGATATGGATGAATATTTACAAAAATATAAATTGCCTAGATTAGCAGCAAAAGAAATAGAATGCTTAATAACCTTATATCAGAAAAAGAAATTGAACAAGCAATCAAAGAACTCCCTAAGGAAAAATCGCCAATGCCTGATGGATTCACAAGTGAATTCTATCAAACCTTCAAGAACTACTCCCAATACTATATAAATTATTTGACATAATAAGCAAATATGAAGTCCTACCAAATTCCTTTGATGACACTAAAAAGGTACTGATTCCAAAGTCAGGCAGACCAAAAACAGAGAAAGAAAACTACAGACCAGTCTCCCTAATAAACATAGATGAAAAAATTTTAAATAGAATACTAGCAAAAAGACTCAGCAAGTGATCATGACGGTTATCCATCACAATCAGGTGGGATTTCTACCAGGAATGCAAGGATGGTTCAACATTAGGAAAATCTTCCATATAATTAACCATATCATCAAGCTAACAAACAAATATTACATGATTATCTCAATAGATGCTGAAAAAGCCTTTGATGAAATACAATACCCATTCCTATTGAAAACACTAGAAAGTACAGGAATAGAAGGACCTTTCCTAAAACTAATAAACAGTATATATCTAAAATCATCAACAAGCATCATCTGCAATGGGGATAAATTAGAAGCCTTGCCAATAAGATCAGTATGAAACAAGGATGCCCATTAGCACCTCTATTATTTAACATTGTACTAGAAACACTAGCGGTAGCAATTAGAGAAGAAAATGAAATTGAAGGTATCAAAATAGGCAATGAGGAGACTAAGCTATAACTCTTTGCAGATGATAGGATGGTGTATTTAAAAAATCCTAGAGAATGAACTGAAAAGCTAGTGGAAGTAATCAATAAGTTTAGCAAAGTTGCAGGATAGAAAATAAATGCACACAACTCATCAGCATTTCTATATGTTTCTAAAACATCACAACAAAAAGAGTTAGAAAGAGAAACACCATTTAAAATCACCCTTGACAATATAAAATACTTAGGAATCTATCTAAAAAACAAACAGGAATTATATGAACACAACTACAAAACACTTTCCAAACATTTAAAACTAGATCTAAACAATTGGAAAAACATTGATTGGTCATGGGTAGAATGAGCTAACATAATAAAAATGACCATCCTATCCAAATTAATTTACATATTTTGTGCCATGCTTATCAAACTACCAAGAAACTTTTTTATATAATTAGAAAAAAGCTATAACAAAATTCATTTGGAAGAACAAAAGATCAAGAATATCAAGGGAAATAATGAAAAAAAAACGTGTAAAGGTGACCTAGCAGTAACAGATATTAAACTATACTATAAAGCAGTGATCATCAAAACAATATGGTACTGGCTAAGAGACAGAAGGGAGGATCAGTCGAATAGACTTGGGATAAATGATGTCAACAAGACAATCTATGATAAACCCGAAGAGCCCAACTTTGGGGACAAAAATCCACTATTTGACAGAAACTACTGGAAAAATTGGAAAACAATATGGGAGAGATTGGTTTAGATCAACATCTCACACCCAACACCAGTGGTTCCCAAATTTTTTTGGCCTACCTCCCTCTTTCCAGAAAAAATATTACTTAGCTCCATGGAAATTAATTTTTAAAAATTTTAATAGCAATTAATAGGAAAGACAAATGCACCTATGGCCATCACCACTCCCCTAGATGGCTGCAGCTCTCACCAGGGGGCGGTAGCACCCACTTTGGGAATCACTGCCCTACACCAAGATGAATTTAGACTGATGAATGACTTGAATATAAAGAAGAAAATTATAAGTAATTTAGGCAAAAACAGAATAGTATGCTTGTAAGATTTGTGTAAATGAAATTAACTCTAGCCCATTCATATCAAAAATCTACTTACCCTAGGCATCTAGATTATATCATCCCCACCTCCCTCAGGGGAAGTGGAGATAAGTTAACCACACATGACAATAAGTATCAAATCAAGAACAAGGGACTGCCCTTTGGGCAGTCCAAATCAGTGTAGAGGCAGCCATTGGTCCACTTGAATTAGAGGTGGCCCACAGGAAATGACTAGAGATGCTATCTCTTTAAATATTTGGGTTACAACCTGGTAAAGTTAGTTGAAGAGAGGAAGGAGTTCAGGAGTTTGGGAGTTCAGGAGTTCCGGCTTTAAACTTGGTGCTGAAGGTGCTTGGCTGAGACCTCAGAATGCTTCTACTCTGAATTGTCACGTGGGTAAGATAGGCTGAATTCCTTGGCCTACCTTGGCATTTCCAAACTCTGCCTTAAGTAGGCTTATAGCCTCTCTGATTTCTAAAAGTCTTGTGGCTTGTAGCCTTTTAACCTTCTCTCTCCATCCAGGCCTCTCCAGACCTGGACCAGCCTCTCCCTCTCTCTAATTACTTACATTTACCTTCCTAATTGTAAATAAACTACCTTAAAC
Organism: Gracilinanus agilis; assembly: GCF_016433145.1. Classification (NCBI taxonomy): domain Eukaryota; kingdom Metazoa; phylum Chordata; class Mammalia; order Didelphimorphia; family Didelphidae; genus Gracilinanus; species Gracilinanus agilis. Next base: position 548,916,057 of record NC_058132.1, on the reverse strand, counting down.
TGGATGCTGACTTGGGTCTATTTTAATTATGGAATCAATCTGAATTGTTGATTCCTGGCAGCCACACTTTAAATATATATTTATAAAATACCTAAAAATCTCCCTCTTACAGATTTCTGGGAAAGCAAAGAATTTAAAACCAAGCAAGAGTTAGAAAAAATTACAAAATTTAACATAAATAATTTTGATTACATTAAATAAAAAATGTTTTGTACAAACAAAAGCAATGCAAGTGAAATCAGAAAGGAAACAACAAATTGAGAAAAAATCTTTATAACAAAAAACTCTGACAGGGGTCTAATTACTCAAATATAAAGGAGCTAAATCAATTGTACAAAAAAATCAAGCCATTCCCCAATCAATAATTGGGCAAGGGACATGAATAGGCAATTTTCAGATAAAGAAATCAAAACTATCAATAAGCACATTAGAAAGTGTTCTAAATCTCTAATAATTAGAGAAATGCAAATCAAAACAACTCTGAGGTAATACCTCACACTAGCAGATTGGCTAAAATAACAGCAGGGGAGAATGCTGGAGGGGATTTGGCAAAATTGGGACATTAATGCACTGCTGGTGGAGTTTTGAATTGATTCAACCATTCTGGATGGCAATTTGGAACTATGTCCAAAGAGCACTAAAAGATTGCCTGCTCTTTGATCCAGCTATACAATTTCTGGGTTTGTACCCCAAAGAGATCATAGGGAAAAAGACATGTACAAAAATATTTATAACTGTGCTCTTTTTGGGGGCAAAAAACTGGAAAAAGAGGATATGCCCATCAATTGGGGAATGGCTGAACAAATTGTGGTATCTGTTGGTGATGGAATACTACTGTGCTCAAAGGAATAATAAACTGGAGCAATTCCATGTAAACTGAAATGGCCTTGGAGTCAGGAAGACCTGAGTTCAAGTCAGGCCTTTGACACTTACTGACTATACATGATTCCTCTGAGACACTTAACTTCTGCCTGCTTCAGTTTCCTCATCTGTAAAATGGAAATAATAATAGTACCTACATCCTAGGGCTGTTGTGAGATAATTTTGTGAAATGCTTTGTAAACCTCTAAGTGCTATATAAATGCTAGCTACTAATATTAATATGGTAAGCACTTAATAAACTTTAAATAAGTGAATGAACAAATATCTTAGTGAAAGTTTCCTATACACCATGAGGAAATCACAAATCTTTCCATGTGACTACAAAGGAATTGATGTAGAGTAAAAGGAGTAGAAGCAGGATAATATTGCACACAGAAACTGATACACTGTGGTACAAACGATCATAATGTACTTCTGTACTAGCAACAACACAATGACCCAGGACAATTATGAGGGATTTATGGAAAAGAATGCTACCCACATTCAGAGGAAGAACTACAGGAGTGGAAACACAGAAGAAAAACAACTGCTTGAACACATTGGTTGATGCAGACATGATTTGGGAAGTAAACTCTAAATGATCACCCTAGTACAACTATCAATAATATGGAAATAGATCTTGATCAATGACACATGAAGAAACCAGTGAAAATGTCTGTTGGTTATGCGAGGTGGGGTTTGGGGGGAAGAGAGTAAGAACATGGATCATGTAACCATTGAAAAAAATTTTCTAAAACAAAACTAAAAAAAAGAAAATCAAATAAGAGAGGTAGAAAAAAATGGGGAAAGAAATGAAAATGTTACAGGAAAATCATGAAAAAAACCCAGTCAATAGTTTGGTAAAGAAGGCACAAAAATACTGAAGAAATTAATACTTAAAAAAAAAACAGGCCAATTAGTAAAAGAGGCACAAAAATCCACTGAAGAGAAGAATCTCTAAAAAAGAATTGGTCTAATAGGAAAAATATGTACAAAAATTCACCTGAAGAGGAACATTTTAAAGGACAGAATTGGTCATATAGGAAAAGAGATTCACAAATTTACTGAGGAAAGAAGCTGTTTTCAAAGTGTAATTTGCCAATTGGAAAAGGAGTTACAAAAGCTCACTCAAGGAAATCATACCTGAAAAGTTAGAATTGGGCACATGGAGGTTAATAACTCCATGAGGCATCAAGAAACAATCAAAGTCAAAAGAATCAAATAATAGAAGAAATATGAGATATTTCATCGGAAAAACAACTCTCAGAGAAAATGAATACAGGAGAAATAATCTAAAAATTATTTGACTATCTGAAAGCCATGATCAAAAAAAGAGCTTAGATATCATCTTTCAAGATATGATCAAGGAAGACTGCCCTGATATTCTAGAACCAGAAGGTAAACTAGAAATGATTACTTCCTGAAAGAAACCCCCAAAGGATAAGTCCTAGAAATATCATAGTCAAATTCCAGACCTCCCAGATCAAGGAGAAAATATTGAAAGCTGCCAAAAAGAAAAAAAAATTCAAATATAATAGAACCACAGTCAGGATGTTGCAAGATTTATCAGTTTCTACATTAAATGGATAGAGAGTCTTTGCAGAGGGTAAAGGAAGTATGACCTCAACCAAGAATCACCAAGCAAAACAGCATAATCTTTCAGGGGGAAAATTGGTACTCAATGAAATAAAGAACTTTCAAACATTCCTGATGAAAAGATCAGAGCTTAACTGAAAATTTGTCTCTCAAATACAAGACTCAAGAGAAGCATAGAAAGATAAACAAGAAAGTTAAGTCAAAAGACTTTCAATAATATTAAACTGTTTTCATACTTCTATGGGAAAATGATTCTTTTAAGTCCCAATAATTGTATCATTATTGTGAAGTTAGAATGAGTATACGTAGGCAGAAGGAATGGATGTGAGTTAAATATGAAAGCATATATTTAAAAAATTAATTAAGGCTTGGAAAAGAGGAATCCTTTGGGAGAAGGGAAAATGGAAAAAATAGAATAAGGTAAATAATCACAGTAAAATAAAAGATATGGAAGAGCTTTTAGAGTAGAGGGAAAGATGGGGTAGCAAAGCCCATGAACTTTATTCTTATTGTACTTAGTTCAATAAGGGAAGAACAAACTTAATCAAATGGATATTCTAAAAATAAAATGAATATATAATGATAACTTTAAAATTATTATGGTTTTGTAAGATTTATTAGTAATCACTAGAAGATAAAGCCATGTGCCATGCTAGCTTAGGCTATTTAAACAGCCTGCCATTCCCTGCCCACCATGCTACTGTAGCAAGAAAAGAGGGCTGGGAATACCAGCCCCTCAATTGTATCCCCCTATCTACATCAGTGCTTAATGACAGGAAGCCAGTGGGCTCATGGGAAATGTAGTTCAAAGACCCCAAAATTTCCAATAAAACAGTTTAGAAATCTATCTTACCCTACAGACAAGTAAGAGGAGAAGTGGCTATGTAAAGGGGATTGAGGCTGATAGAAAAGAGTGAAAACAGGTGAAGGTAGTGGTCAAAATCTAAAGATGGGAAAATAGGATGGAGAGGAATATATAGTAATCACAATGGTAAAAAATTACAACTTTTTCTAATAAAGACCTCATTTCTTAAATACATAGAGAAATGAGTTGAATATATAGGAATACCAATCATTCCCCAATTGACAAATGGTCAGAGGACATGAACAGGCTTTTCTCAAAGTAATTAAAGGTCTCTATAGACAAACAAAAATACTCTAAATGTCTATTAGAGAAATATAAATTAAAACATATTTGAGGTAACACCTAACACCTGTCAGATAAGTGATTATGACAAAAAAGGAACATGACAAAACTTTAAGGGGATGTGGGAAAACTGAGATACTAATGCACCACTGGGGAAGTTGAGAACTGATTCAACCATTCTGGGGAGCAATTTGGATCTATGCCTAAAGGACTATAAAACAATACAAACCCTTTAACTCAGCTATACCATTACAAGGTTTATGTCTCAAAGAGATAAAAAAACAAAAAAGAGAAGAACATAAATCAACTCTTTTGAGGGGGCAAAAAATTGGAAAGTGAAGAGATATCCATTAACTGGGAAATGGATGATTAAGTTATAATCTATGATTGAAATGGAATACTAGGGGCAGCTGGGTAGCTCAGAAGAGTGAGAGTCAGGCCTAGAGACAGGAGGTCCTAGGTTCAAACCTGGCCTCAGCCACTTCCCAGCTGTGTGACCCTGGGCAAGTCACTTGACCCCCATTGCCCACCCTTACCAATCTTCCACCTATGAGACAATACACCGAAGTACAAGGGTTTAAAAAAAATTAAAAAAAAAAGAAATGGAATACTATTGTGTTGTAAGAAATGACAAGTAGGAGGAGCTCATAAAAACCTGGAAATACTTGAATGAACTGAAGTAGAGTGACATGATCAGAAACTAGGAGAACATTGTACACAATGCCAAGAATATTGTACAATAAACAACTGTGACTGACTTAGCTATTCTCAGAAATATAATGATTCAAAACAATTTCAAAGGATTCATGTTTTTAAAAATGCCATCTGCTTCCAAAGAAGGAACTGATGGAGTTTGAACCCACACAAAAGCAAACTTTTTTTGCTTTCTTTATTTTGTTTGAATTTCCTTCCACAAAAAGATTAACATAAAAAAATGTTTTATATGATTGCACATGTGAATTCTATATGAAACTGCTTGTTGTCTCAGGGGGTGGAGGCAGTAAGGGAGAGAATTCAAGAATCAAAATTCTTCTTCAAATGTAGGAAATTATTTTTACATATTATTGGGGAAAAATTAAATTAAAATTATATTAAAGTACATATATAACTTACTATCCTACCTGGGGAAATAATAAAAGTCAGAGGGATAGGATAAGTAAGGTCATAATGGCCAATTTTATGTTCTTTTCATCCAAAATTGTTGGAAATTTCATGCCAGTATTCCAACTTCACCTAATAGCCAGATTGTCCCTCACATGAATCCATGGACATGGAGAAACTCCGTATTATGGAAACAGGCTTCAAAAACAAGTTCATCATCTGAACCTTACACTTGAAGAGATAAAAGAATGTGACTAAACAAAAATTCTACAATATAGGCACAGAGCTATTTCATTTTGTAATAGGGGTAGTGTGGGAATGCCTTGTTGGGTGAACATTATAGGTTACTCAATTTAATGGTAGAGAATTATTTTGACATTAAACAAATGATGCCTGATTGCCTATCTACTTTGAGAGATTAGAGTTCCTTCATTTCATAATATATGAGAGAGACAAAATGAATAAATGTGGTTTATTGAAAAGAATATGAGCCTGAGGCCAGAAGTCTTGGCTTCACTTTACAATTTCCTGGTTCCATGACCCTGAATAAGTCATTTAACTCTTGTGAGGTTTAATTTACACAACTAATATTATTTTTCTTACACTGAGCTTATGATTTCATTGATATTATTGGTATGTGGCCCTTTTTGAAATTGTATCCTTGACCAATAGAGATTAGCACTTGCTTTTAAACAGAAAGTTTAGCAAGTCACCTGTGCTGTTAAAAGTCTGAATGATTTACTCAGGGTCCCTTAACAAGTATGTGTCAGAGCAGGTCATTTAAATCCATAGTTATCTATATCTGAGGCCTGTTATCTATCTACTTTGCCTTGGCTGCCTTGAATATAAAATGAAGATAGTAATTATTTTTCAAAAATAATTCATTAGGGTAAAGCCAATATGGTGGAGTGAACCAGAACAGCTCCATGTCACTACAACATTCCTCTCTGATGAAGATTAAAATATCTCCACAAAACAAATACAGGAGTGAAAGAAATAACAACAAGACAAAATGAAACGACTTTTAAGAAAAGAAAAATCCAAAAGGTAGGCAAAGAATATTTGCAGTACTGGGATGAGAGGAGAGTAGAGCCAGCAAGGGACTGTAGCAAAGAGAGAAGAGCAAGCCACACACCTGCAGCCTACATCTGCTCTCCCAGGTTTAGAACCTAAGTTCAAGCTAACATTCAGACTCTAAGATCCTGCTGGGACAAATAGTGATACAAACTAAACCACACCCATTGAAATTTCAATAGAAAAGTTTGGAGTTTCAGCCCAGGGAAATCTGGACTGAAGTAGGCTGATCCCTGTATGCTCAGAGAGAAGCTATGAATCCCAGGCTGTACTTGGGATAAAGGCATAGTTCACACTTTGGGGTGAGGACACAGTTCACAGCTCCCCACTCCATCTATTTGCCCAAAATTAAGGACAGAGCCCCAGGACTGGGCAATCTGCTAGTGTGCCTGATTGGATCAAGTACAGAATGAGACAAAAAAATTGAGCCTAGGCTTGGGGCTAGAATTTGATTAACCTCAGACCTGCTCAAGTTCAGACTGAGATCAAAAGCTTACACCCAAGCCTGAGGCAAGTCTTTGAGGTATCAGCATCTCTAGAATCAATTGAATCAGCAAGGAGAAGGGGCTTTCAGTCATTAAACCATCACATCATCTTACAAGAACTGAAACTGGTAAAACCCCAGAAAATAAGCTAAAAATAGCATCAAGGAAGGACTGAAATTTAAGATGGTATACCAGCTTCCTAGAAAAGAAAGCATACCTATGATTAGTGAGGGAAAGTGAGTAAACAACAACAACAAAAAAGCACCTAACTCTAAAAAAAAATTATGGAGACAAAGAACAAGGTACAGACACAGAAGGGGACAGTGAAAGGAAAAGATACACATGCAAAGTACAAAAGAAAAATATGGGTGAGGCAAAAATAATTCATTAATTTTTTAAAAATCCTTATCTTCTGTCTAGAATCAATATTAAGCATTGGTTTCAAGGCAGAAGAAGCATAATGCCTAAACAACTAGGATGGTGACTTTTGACTTGTCCATTGTCACACCGCTAGGATGAATCTGAGGCCAGATTTGAAACCAGAATCTCCTGTATTTAGGCCTGGCTCTCTATCCACTAAGCCACCCTCTTTCCCTGAGGATAATAATTCTTAGAAATTACTTACCTCATAAAGTTGCTCTGACTTCTTGTGAACGATTATCATTACATTAGATTGAGTATTAATTGCATTGTTCTGAATATTTTTTCTCTCTTTTGTTTTACTTTTATAGACTGTATTGAGTTTAGCCAAATTCCTCTTCCTAAACTGTATTGGCTATATAGGGTGTTCTAAAAGTCTTGATACAGTTTTAAGCTATTAAAGCTTAAGAATTTTAGGTCTTTTTATTTATTTTTCTGGATCTGTAGCCTATGTGTATTCATGCAATAAAGAAGAGATTGTAAGGTAGTATATGACCACTTTTGAAAACACTCTTACATTTCATATTTGATGTGATTTTTGGTTGTAAAGATATAATTTAGTTCTCTTTAATGAGGAGGATAATATTACAAGTGAAATTAAGAGAATGAAAAAAAATTAATGATATTTTTCTTTTTTTAGAAGTAAAAGCTGATATTGTTTTTTATTTCAACTCCCTATGCTGCTTCTATACAGAAAATTAAAGAAAAACCAGTCTTAAATGCTCCCACATCGTTCTAATCCAAAAATATGAACACAAATGTAGAAATGCATACTTCTGCTTCATTGTCTTTTATGTTAGAATCAAACGGTGAAATGAAATATATTTTTGATGAAGAAGCACTTTGTGTATTTTCTAATTATGATTAGGTTTAATAATGAATTCCCTATCACATTAGAAACTTTTTTTCTGAATCCAAAGGACCCTGAATTAGAACTTCAACTATTAAATCAATTCTTCATGTTTACAATTTTCTTATCCCCACACTGGAATAATTGCCCTCTGTGCCTAAAGATTGCCAGCTGCTTATAAAATTTTTCATTTTAAATACTTTCTTTTTTTGTTGGCAGGAGTTCCTTCTTCCCTTCAATCACCATCTTTTACTTTAAAAAACAAATTAAAAGCACACTATTATAAAAAGGCTCTCTGCAAACTAATTTCTAGTAATTAGGCACAGACAAGTTTTCTGCAGGGAAGCTTTATTCTACATATTCAGAGTATTCTACCCAATTTCTTCTATGCCATTCATCTTTATATGAGTCAAGAGGGAAGATGTGGGGAACACATGAAAACAATTTAGTCACTGTAGTCATTGCCTTATTCTGGTTGTTGTTTTTTTTGCCTTTTATATTGAATGTAAAAATAAAAAAAGAGAGAAAAAAGCACAGAAGCATGTAAGATTGCACATTTTCTAACATAGTTGAGAAGCAGTTCTCTGAAGGTAACATGAGAGCAGTAGTTGTCCAAGTACATGGTTCATAAGAGATGTGGCATGCCTTTTCTATTATTAGCTTATTCTCATGTCATTATTCCACACAGCTCAGATGGTCTAGAGAAAATTTTTCTTTTGTCCCTTATTATTGCCATATAATGTGTCTACCTGCTGATACTTTTCATTCTCTAGCCTTTCACCCCACCTCCTGTATCCCTCACCTTGGCATTTCTGGCACATGAGATAGGTGGACAAAATGAGCAGTCTGCTCTATAATCAGGTATACAGTATCTATGACAGGTGGTGTTGGGATGAAATAATCAAAAGAGAACCTTGAGAGAAATCCTGAGAGTGGGAAGAGGGGCACAGATATGGATTATGCATGGTTCCTCATACATTATTGTTATTTTTCTCTATAATTACTAGAAAGTTTTGACTATTCAGTATTGCAGGTCAGTAGTACAATAATAGGTCCTGGTAGAGGTAAAGAGTGAAGAGTGACTTGATTGTTGCTTGGTCAAACAGCCAATAAATGAAAGAAAACTCTGTTTAAAGCACAGCTAACCCAAAGATATAAAATTTTGTCTTATGAATTCATCATCTGACAAAAACTGCTGAGAAAACTAGGAAGCAGTTTGGAATAAACTAAGCATAGACCAACATCTCACACTAAAAACTAAGATGAGGTCAAAATGGATAAATGAAAAGATGCTATAAGTAAGCTAGTGAAGCATGGAAAAATGTAACTGTCAGATCTGTGAATAAAGGAATCTCAAAATCAATATAACCAAAACAGGACATGTCTTTTTTGCTTCAAAACTGACCTTGCACTTCCCTATTTCTATAAATGGTACTACCATTCACCCTCTTTCTCATTCAGGTAACTTTAATGTTTTCTACAATTTTTCTCTTTCCTTCAGCATTTTAAACTCTGGCCATATAACATGTCCTGCCAGTTCTACCTCCAAACTATTTCTCATATACATTTTCACAGTAGTACCGTAAAACCATCCTAATTTAGGTCTTTGTTGCTATCCCTTGGATTAATACCTCCATTCTCTTTGTCATGATGCTCCTCCCAACACAGATCCTGAGCCCACCAAATGTCACATCTATTTCAGTTCTAGATCAATTTTCCTGATACTAAACACATCAGATGATGTCACCCATCTGCTCAAAATTCTTCAATGACTTCATATATCCTGTTTAATGAATATTAAACATTTTAATATGGACCAATAAAGCTCTTAATAACCTGACACCTCATATTTCCCTCAACTTTCAAGATACTTTCTGGTTTCTCTAAACCTAGACAATGTTTCTGACAGTGAATTGAATACACATATGTATATGTGTATAAGTACACAAATATACATATGTATACATGTTTAGATATATGGATATTTGTTTGTATATATATATATATATGTGTGTGTGTGTGTGTGTGTGCATGTGTGTATATATGCACAGTACAAATAAAGTCCTTTTTTTACTTCCATATATTTTGGGGTGTGTTTTACCTATTCCATGAATAATCTTGTAAAATCATTACTTTTTTTAAATCCTTACTTTCTATCTTAGAATTGATATCAGTCCCACAACAGAAGAATAGTAAGAGCTAGGCAACTGAGGTTAAATGACTTGCCCAGGTCGTACTACTAGAAAGTATCTGAAGTCATATTTGAACCTAGGTCCTCTCAACTCCAGGGCTGGTACTCTTTGCACTGTGCTGCCTAGCTGCCCCTTATCATTCCTTCAAAATCAATCACTATTGTATTAAGCATTGACCATATGCCAGACATAGTACTAAGCACTACAGACACCAAAATAGGCAAAAGACAATCTCTGTTCTCAAGGACCATACAATGTAATGGTTAAAGGGGGAGATATGAGAAAACAAATACAGAAATTCTTATCTTGCATATATGGACTAAACAGCAGACCTATAATAAAGTGAGGAAGGTAGAGAAGAAGCTAAGAAATGGTTCCATGCCGCAGAGGAAGGGGGCCAGCACATGGTTCAAGGACACTTGGGCATCTGGAAAAGAGAAAGATGAATAGAAGGAAGATCATATGGAGGCATGAACAGCCCCCATGTGGGATATGGTAGAATTTGAGAGAAAGGTGTACAAGTTGGCTGGGAATACTTTGGGGTTGGACACGGATACAGATAGGAGAGGATGGGTGATACACAGGGGCTGGGGAGAGATAAGTGGTACCCAAGCACTGATGGATGAAGAGAGATACCAGGAGCCCAGACACATAGCATGGGCAGAGCAGGGCAAAGGTTTTATCTCTTCTTTCTTGAAGTCTCAGGCAAATCTCCTCTTTTGATGAGATCCCTCTGTCTACCTATTCTTTTACTTGGAAGATTATTTGCTTTGATTTGTTATTTTTGTGGGGAGGAGGATTGAGAGTAGAAAAGTTTTGGCAGGGTAGGAGGCCCATAGATCTAAGGGGCACGAAGAGAGGAAAAAGGGGGAGAAAAAGGGGAGGGAAAGAGAGAGAAAGACAGAGACAGAGAGAGAGACAGAGACAGAGATAGAGTCAGGCAGAGAGACAGAGAGGGAGGGAAACAGAGAGACAATGTGGGGCAAATAGGGAGGGGGAGGGAGTGAGAAACACAGTGACACACACACAGAAGCAGTAAAATATAGTAAACATAGGTGTTTATTGGGAATGCAAATTTCTTTTAGAAATCTTTATGTAAAGTCAAATTTACAAGCTACATCAAAGATAAATTTAAAATGATGAAAAAATGGGAAGGCAATGAAAATGAGGGATTAGGGAAGGTCTCAAGTGGAAGGTAGAATTATATAATAAACAAAACTAAGGAGGTCAATAATCAGAAGTAGAGGAAGGAATACACAGTGAAGACCAGAGAAAATACCTAAAGCCAAGAGATGTAGTGTCTTATTCTTAGAACAGCAAGGAATTTATTGTCACTACATGGAAGAGTATATTTCAGGGAGTAAGATGTAAAAAGACTACAAAAGTAAGAGAAGTCTGGGATAGGAAGAGCTAAGAATGTCAAAGAGAGCATTTTGTATTTGATCCTTGAGGAAACAGAATTTTGGGATACATCTCTAAGTGGAGGACATCACTCCTATAACCTCAAAGAATAGATTCAGTAGAATTGGGAGCCTTAAAGCTGAAGGGAGGGTTGTTGTCCTTTGCACTGATAGTTTTCCCCATCCTACTTGGGTGATTGGACTGGCAGCTGAAGATGGAAAATGCTTTGTGCTTTTGTATGTAAGTTCTTTTGGGACAGATCCTTCTAGCAGCTTTTTCTCAAAAGACTGATTGTACAAACCCTTGTTTGGAGGTCTTCTTACCTGAGGGCCTATGTTACTTCCTCCCGATCTTCTGTTATTTTCCCATATTTATATAGTTTTTTTTTCCTTTTCCAACATCATATATTTTTTTTAATTTCTTTTTTAAAATTAAGTTTATTTATTTATTTAATCAATTTAGAATACTTTTACATGGTTACATGATTTGTGTTCTTTCCTTCTCCTCTTCCCAACCCATCTTCTATAGCTAACAGGCAATTCCATTGGTTTTACATGTGTCATTGATCAAGACCTATTTCCATATTATTAATATGTGCAGTAGTGTGATCATTTAGAGTCTACATCCTCAATCATATCCCCATCAAACCATATGATCAAGCAGTTGTTTTTCTTTTGTGTTTCTACTCCCACAGTTCTTCCTCTGAATGTGGATAGCGTTCTTTCTCCTAAATCCCTCAGAATAGTTCTGTATCATTGCATTGCTGCTAGTAGAGAAGTCCATTATATTTTATTATGCCATGGTATATCTGTCTCTGTGTATAATGTTCTCCTGGTTCTGCTCTTTTACTCTGCATCAATTCCTGGAGGTCATTCCAGGTAACATTGAATTCCTCCAGTTCATTATTTCTTTAAGCACAATAGTATTCCATCACCAACAAACACCACAATTTATTCAGCCATTCCCCAATCAAAGGACATCGCCTCATTTTCCATTTTTTTGCCACCTCAAACAGTGTGGCTATAAGTACTTTTGTACACGTCATTTTCCTTATTAACACTTTGGGGTACAAATCCAGCAGTGGTATGGCTGGATCAAAGGGCAGGCAGTCTTTTAAAACCCTTTGGACATGGTTCCAAATTGCCTTACAGAATGATTGGATCAATTCACAACTCTACCTATAGTGCATTAATGTCCCAATTTTGCCACATCCCCTCTAACATTTATTACTTTCCTTTGCTGTCATATTAGCCAGTCTGCTAGGTGTGAGGTGTTACCTCAGAGTTGTTTTGATTTGCATTTCTCTAGTTATAAGAGATTTAGAACAATTTTTCATGTGCTTATTGATACGTTTGATTTTATTAACTAAAAATTGCCTATTCATGTTCCTTGCCCATCTATCAACTGGGGAATGGCTTGATTTTTTTCTCCAACTGATTTAGCTTCTTATAAATTTTAGTAATTAGACCTTTGTTGGAGGTTTTTGTTATAAAGATTTTCCCCCAATTTGTTGCTTTTCTTCTAATTTTGGTTGCATTGCTTTTGTTTATACAAGACATTTCTAATTTAATAAAATCAAAATTATTCATTTTACATTTTTTAATATTCTCTATCACTTACTTGGTATTAAAATCTTTCCTTTCCCATAGATCTGGCAGGTAAACTATTCCACATACTCCTAATTACTTATAGTTTCCTTCTTTATACTTAAGTCATTCACCCATTCTGAATTTATCTTAGTGTAGAGTGTGAAATGTTGATCTAAACCCAATTTCTCCCACAGTTTTCCAATTTTCCCAGTAGTTTTTGTCAAATAGTGGGTTTTTGTCCCCAAAGCTGGGATCTTTGGGTTTATCTTACACTATCTTGCTGAGGTCATTTAACTCACAAGTCTATTCCACTGACCCTCCCTTCTGTCTCTCAGCCAGTACCATATTGTTTTGATGACTACTGTTTTATAGTATAGTTTAAGATCTGGTACTGCTAGGCCCCCATCCTTAATGGTTTTTTTTTCATTATCTCTCTTGATATTCATTTACCCCAAGTCTATTCCATTGATCCTCCTCTCTGTCTCTTAGCCAGTACCATATTGTTTTGATGACTGCTGCTTTATAGTATAGTTTAATATCTGGTACTGCTAGGCCCCCTTCCTTCACATTTTTTTTTCATTATTTCCCTTGAAATTCTTGATCTTTTGTTATTCCAAATGAAATTTGTTATAGTTTTTTTCTAATTCAGTAAAAATGTTTCTTGATAGTATGATAAGTATGGCACTGAATAAGTAAACTAATCTGGTCAGGATTGTCATTTTTATTATGTTAGCTCATCTTACCATGAGCAATTAATGCTTTTCCAATTGTTTAGTTATAGTTTTAATTGTGTGAAAAGTGTTTTGTAGTAGTGTTCATATAGTTCCTGTGTTTATCTTGGAAAATAGATATTTAAATATTTTACATTATTTAGGGTGATTTTAAAAGGCATTTCTCTTTCTAACTCTTGCTGCAGAGATATGTTGGAAATATATAGAAATGCTGATGATTTTTGTGCATTTTTTGTTATATCCTGCAGCTTTGCTAAAGTTGTGGATTATTTCCACTAGGTTTTCAGTTGATTCTCTAGGATTCTTTAAGTAGACCATCATATCATCTGCAAAGATTGATAGTTTAGTCTCCTCATTGCCTATTTTAGTATCTTCAATTTCTTTTTCTTCTCTGATTGTTACTGCTAGTGTTTGTATTACAATGTTTAATAATAGAGGTGATAATGAGCATCCTAGTTTCATTCTTGATCGTATTGGGAAGGCTTCTAATTTATCACCATTGCAGATGAAGCTTGTGATGGTTTTAAATATATACTGTTTATTAGTTTTATGAAAGGCTCTTCTATTCCTATACTTTCTAGTATTTTCAATAGGAATGAGTGTTGTATTTTGTCAAAGGTGTTTTCGGCATCTATTGAGATAATCATGTGTTTTCTGTTGGTTTCCTTGTTGCTATGGTCAATTATGTGGATGGTTTCCCTAATATTGAACCATCCTTGCATTCCTGGTATAAATCCCACCAGGTCATATTGAATAACCCTCGTGATCAGTTGCTAGAATCTTTTTGCTAGTATTCTACTTAAGATTTTTGCATCTATATTCATTCAGGAGATTGATCTGTAGTTTTCTTTTTCTGTTTTTAGTCTGCCTGACTTTGGAATGAGTACCATATTTGTGTCATAAAAGGAATTTGGTAGAACTTCTTCTTTGCTTATTATGTCAAATATTTTGTATAATATTGGGATTAGTTGTTCTTTGAATATTTGATAGAATTAACTAGTGAATCCATCTGGCTTTGGGGACTTTTTCTTAAGCAGTTCTTTGATGGTTTGTTCAATTTCTTTTTCTGACATTGGATTATTTAAATATTCTATTTCTTCTTCTGTTCAACTTATATTTTTGTGTATATTCATCCATGTCACCTAGATTGTCATATTTATTGCCATGTAATTGGGTAAAATAGTCCTTAATAAATACATTAATTTCCTCTTCATTAGAGGTCAAATTACCCGTTTCATCTTTGACACTGTTAATTAGATTTTCTCCTTTACTTTTTTTATTACATTAACAAGTACTTTATCTTTTTTATTCATTTTTTTCAAAGTATCAGGTTCTAAACTTATTTATTAATTGAATAGTTTTTTCACTTTCAATTTTATTAATTTCTCCTTTAACTTTTAGAATTTCTAATTTAGTTTTTCTCAACGAGATATTTCATGTTTCTTTGTATTTTGTTTTTCTTTGGACTTTGCTTTATTAATTCTCACTGTCTTGTGAGATCATTAGCTTCTACTTGCCCAATTCTAGTCTTTAAAAACTGGTTTTCAGCTAAGATCTTTTGATTTTCCTTTTCAACTTGGTCTATACTGCTGTTCATGACTTCCAGCAGGTCAATTCTGGTCTCCAATTTGCTTATCATTTCACTTGCTTTATGGGCTTCTTTTTTAAAGTGGGAGATTCTATCTTTTTTACTATTATTTTCTTTTTGAACTATTTCCCACTTTTCTTGCCAAGTTTCTTCTAACTTTCTTGCTTTAATCTCCACCTACAATTTGAGTTCCTGGAGAGCTTATGACCAATTTCCACTCTTTTTTGGAATGTTTTGATGTGTTTTATTGTTTTTCACCCTCTGCTGTCTCTTCTGTAGTCTGCTGCTTTTCTTCATAGAAGTTATCCAAGGTCAGAGTTTTATTCTTATTCTTTTTGGTAGTTAAATATTGTAGTTCTTGGGCATTGGTAGCCATTGCTGTGTTCGTTTTTCCTTCACTTCTCAGCCAGTTGTCTGAGTGAGGAGAGTATGCAGTTCTTTGTGTATCGAACTACAGAATATTTTTTGCCCTGAGTCTATTTTCCAGTCTCCATTATGTCTGCTGTCAGCAGCCCCTCTCTGCCCTACTTCTGTGCCCAACCTCCATGTTCTTAAGCCTCCTGGGGTCCCAAGTCTCAATGCTCTCAGGAGTGTCCTCAGTCAGCCTCCCAAAACCTAGAGATTGTCTTGTATTTGCTCTGACTCTGGCTCCATAGGGGGAGTGGGGAAGGGTAATCAACTTGCACTTTGATAGAAGTAATTTTACCCCTTTATAGTGTGGAAATGTCCATACTCTGCCTACCTTCAAGGCTGTGCCTATGGTAGAGCCCATTTGCTCACCTGATTTTGATTTTTGTCTATTTGAATTGCTATTTTGTTCATTTGAATTGGTCAGTGGTGAGGAGAAGAAGACCCTTGCTTCTACTCTGTGGCCATCTTACCCCGAGAGTCCCTCCAACATCACTTGTTGTTATTGTCTAATGTTTAATTGTATTCTTTTGTGCTCCATAATTATATAGCCTTGGTATAGTAGTTCTTGCGTGTATGTTAGTATATTGTAGAGATATTATGGTAGAGTGGATAGACTCAAAGGAAGGAACACAGATTCAAGTTCTGCCTTATGTGTCATCCTTGGCAAGTCACTTAGCTTCTCAATGCCCTAGTCACCTCTATTATGATTATAAATTATGGAGAAGTTGTGCTCTACATTGATAAAGACACTTTTGTCAACAGGAGTTCCCCTGTGCTTAAGGAGGGAAGCTAGGTAGTAGAGTGGTTAGAGTGTAGGGCCTGGAGTCACAAAGATTAATTTTCTTGAGTTCAAATCTAATTTCAGACATTTACTAGTTGTCTGATCCTGGGAAAGCTATTTAACCTCTGTTTGTCTCGGTTTCCCCATCTTTAAAATATGTTGGCTGAGGAAATGATAAACTATTCCAGTATTTTGCCATGAAAAGTCCAGATAGGGTCATAAAGGGTTGGACATGACTGAACAATAACTGAACTTCGAAGTAAATAAATAAATAATGTTTAAAAAAATAACTGAACAACAAAATTCTGGAAATGTTAGACATATAAACATGGAATAAGATTAAAATGTAAGCAGAAATATTTAACAATGAGTAAAAATATGATAAAACATAGGTAATAATACTTTTTAAAAAAATTAAGTCAACATCCAACCCACAGGAATCTTTATATATTGATTAGAGGCCCCATTTCTATATGAATTTGATGCTATTGATATACATCAAAGAAAGAAAATGTTTAGTTAGAAATGTTTTATGTAAAAGTTTTCGCCAGATTACTTGTCATCTCGGGGAAGGAGGAGGGGAGACAGGGAGAACATGGCTCAACATTTATAGAAAAACAAAACACACACAAAGGTTAAAATTGTATATGTATAATTGAGCAAAAAATACTTGACACTGGAATAGTTTCTATGTGCTTCCTACTCCCAAAGTACAACTGGTACCAACTGACTATCCTAGAACATTCCATCTCTTGAATTCACAAATTGAAATACTGTTTTAAAGTACTGTAGACTTTTTACCATTCTGAACTTGATAAAATAATTGGCCACAGAGGAATATAGGCATTCTGCCAACTCAGGGTAAGCAGTACTGTTGATTTGGTGTATTATGTCATGAACCAAATACATCATGATTTGCAGTATTTTTCAATGGAGCACACATATTTCAAACATTGTGAATTTATGTGGCTAGGAACCTAGAATAATCTTTATCCCTGAACTATGACTGAAATGGTAAATAAGCAAAAATAAAATTTGCAAGTGTTTTTACTAATTTATATATTAGAGAATATGCATTTTCTATTGAATGGAAATAAATGTTTACATATTTGGGTGGAATACACTATGTCCAAGTACAATGGTGCATTTGTTAACATTGGCATATTTATCTGGCCTTTCCTAGTCCAAGGAAAGAATTGCCATTTTTCTTTTAGACTGTCTTCCTATTCTGTCACACAAATTATTTCATGTTACCATATAGAACATTGCCAAATGCTCTATTATTTAAAAAAAGTTTTACTTGTCTCTCACCCCAGATTTTAAACTCCATCATAACAGGAGTCATGTCTTAATTATCTATTTTTCCTGGTACCTAGTAGAATGTACCTTGGGAGGCTCACCTACACATACCAGGAGGAATTATGCAGAATCTTTAATCAATCATCATTTTGATCTAAAACCTAAACTATAACTGAATTGCCCTGTGATCATTACCACTTTTTCCAGAATTTACTGCAGGGAGGGTATCAAGTACAATCAAGGTACTTGCCTCCATACATCAACCCATTACTAATACATTTCCCCTCCCCACAGGGTAATAATTTCACTCAATCAATTGTCAATAAAAACAACTATTTTCTTTACATATTTAAGCTTGAATTATCTTTAGCTGTTTGCCTTACTTGTTTTTCAACTGCAATAGTATCCCCTATGTTTTCCTTTTCCTCTTTCTCTCCACCCTTGCCTAACCCCCTCAACATATATTGTCACATCACCACTTGCATTTTGCATATCTTCAACTAAATATCTCATAGTCATCTAAAACTCATGGTGTACTGAACTTAAATGCATTGTCTTGTCTGTCCAAATTCTGCCCTTTCCAACTTCACTATTACTATGTAGAGTGTCACCATGTTTCTAGCCACCCAGGTTTACAACTTTAATATCATCTTTGATTCCTTACAGACACTAACCCTTACCTGTTGTCAAGTATTATCATTTTTATCTTCACAAAATTTCTCATATTACCTACTCAACTCATAGATACAAGTCTTGTATAGACCTTCACCTTCTCATATTTGGACATTTAAACTATGCTTCTAGTTGATCTTCCTGTTTCAAATTTCCTTCTACTCCACTCCATCATTCAGCTGACAATGTGATTTCCTAAAATGCGGGTATTACCATGTCACTCTCCTAATCATTAAATTCTAGTGGCTCTCTATTACTTCTATGAACAAATATAAAATTATATTTTGCTTTTAAAGCCTTTCACCGTTTGACCCCTTCTTATGTTTAATGTTTTGATGCTTTACTCCTCTCCTTTTATTTGACAGTCCAGTTTCTTGGATTGCTTGCCATTTTACACTTAGAGCACTGTGTAGCTCCTGACTGTGAATTTGCAACAACTTTCTCTCATGCCTGAAATATTTTTCTTTCTCATCACCATTGGCTTCTTATTCCTCTGTCCTCATTCAAGATTCAGCACAAATCTCATCTTGTGTAGGTAGTCTTTCCTGATCTTCCTGCTGCCTACATATATCTCTTCTGATATTAATGTATATTATTATTATTTGTATGTTGTCTCACTCTTTAGAATATGAACTAATTGAAAGCAGGCACTGCATTTTTGCCTTTCTTTGCATTATTAGGATATAGCATTGTGCCTATCCATGTTAAGTACTTAATAATGGCTTGTTGACTGACTGACTTTCATGTATTACCCATGTAATCTTCTGTTGAAGGGAAGACATAGATGTCTTCTAATAATTATATGCTTATTCTTTGAACTCTGCACCCACATTTATGTGGCTGCCTTTCAGACAGAAACTACACCCTCCTTTGAGTCAGTAATACAAAATCTCCTGTCTTCATATGCTTCTATCTATTCTTCCCACATAAGAGGAACATTCCAATTATTTCTGTGAGAATCAGAGAAGCAGCTGGTTGGAGATATAAGACTTGAAATACTGAGATAATCATTTAATTTCAACATAATATCAACTCATAAATGAAAATGTTAAAAGCAATGAAATATAGTGAATAGGCATGAATATGTACTGTTTTAGGCTTCAGAAGGTAGAGATTTTTGATATCTAATCAAACATTCACCAGATTCTTATGGTGAAATTTTTTTCTCTCTTTGATCAATATCTCTGTTTCTTCCTTGTTCCCAGCCAACTTGATGGCTTGTTAAGCACCTTAGATCCACCACTAAAACTTTGTTCCTAAAATAGTAAGACTATCATTCTTTGATTCTCTAGTGAGTCAACGGGGCTAAGGAGAAGCCATAACTTTTCTGAAAAGTGAACTTCCTGCCCAAAGTAAAGTTTAGCATCACTTTGCCAAATAATGGAAGGGTTCTGACCAAGTTGATCATTAGGAATTTATCAATATACCTATTATATACCAAGATCTGTTAGATACTGTAGATACTCAGATTAAAATGAAACAATTCCTCTCTTCAAGGAGCTTGTTATTTTTTTTTATTAGATTTATCTAGTTGTGAAAAGGGAATGTTGAGTTACCCCACTAATATAGTTTTATTGTCTATTTCCTTCTGTAACTCATATAATTTTTCCTTTTAGGAATTTGGATACTTTGTCATTTAGTGCATATATATTTAGTATTGATATAACTTCATTGTTCATGATAACTTTATGGGGATTGAATTTCCTTCTTTATTTCTTTTAATTAGATCAAATTTTATTTTTGCTTTGTCTGAGATTATGAATGCTATTTCTGCTTTTTAAAAAAATTTAGCTAATGCATAATAAATTCTGTTCTAGCCTCTCATCTTTATTCAAGTGTGTGACTCCCTGCTTTAAATTGTTTCTTGTAGATAGCATACAGTGAGAGTCTGGTTTTTAATAGAATCTCCATTTTATGAGTGAGTTCACCCCATTTATATTCACAGTTCTGATTACTGAGTGTTTCCTTCCTTATTTTCATCTTGTTTAACCTTTTCTCCAACTATCTCTTTTCAGTATTTCACTATTCATACACATTTTGCTTCTGACAATTGCCTCTCCCAAATTCACCTTGTCCATCCCCAATTCACTTACTCTGTTTTTTCTCCTAGTTCTCTGCTAGGTAAGATGGGTTTCTGTTGTTGACTGGATATGTTATTCTTATTTTAAACTAATTCTGATGAGAGTAAGTTTCATTCTTTGGTTGCCAATCCCCATCTTCTCCTCCGCTATGTAGACATATAAAAGATCATTCACTCCTTCTATTTCTCTCTATAAAATTATATGTATAATTTTAGCCATATCGAGTACATTGATTTCCAACTATTCTGTTTTTCCTTTTTTTTAACCCTTACCTTTCATCTTAGAATCAATGCTATATATTGGCTCTAACACCAAAGAGCAGTAAGAGTTAGGCAATGGGAGCTTATATGACTTGCCCAAGGTCACACAGCTAGGAAGTGTCTGAGGCCAGATTTGAACCCAGTATTTCCCATCTCTAGGACTGGGTCTCAATCCACTGAGACACCTAGATATCCTCTCTAAATTTTATTTGGCCTCAAATCTTCCCCTGTCTTTAGATTCAAAAAATATCTCTTTCATGCTCCTCTAATTTACCTTATTATCTTAGATTATCAAATAGGGTTCAAATATTATTTGAAGCTTATCTTAATATGCTAAGTTAGATGTTGATATATATATATATGTGTGTGTGTGTGTGTGTGTGTGTGCGCGCACACACACACACACACACGCACTGTCTCAAAGCAAAGCAAAACAGGTAGAAACCAGATTACAGTGGTGAGCAGGGACAGTAGAACAGCCTCTGCAATATTGAAACATAGCAGTGTACCAGCCCAATGCATGTGACCCAGAAAAAAGTACACATGTGGCCAGCCCGCCCAGGGTGGCAGTAAAGCATCTACAACTATAACGAAAAATCACATAACCTGAAGAACCTAAGTATAACCTTCTAGGGGAAAAAATTGTGGTTATACATGTTGTTAGATACATGTAGATTTAGAAGTAGAAGTAGAGCATCAGAATTGTCTTAATTTTTACTTTCTCTACTGTCAGTGATATGAAACATTTTTTCCTGTAAATTATAAATATATGGTTTTGGGCAAACAGAGTTTTCTTTATTCTATTTAATCTATCTATCTATCTATCTATCTATCTATCTATCTATCTATCTGATTTCTGCAAGACTTTCAGTTTCTCCAGCAGTTTTTTTTTTAAATTTGCTTTATTAAAGTTCCCTACTAGTTATGCTTTTTTATGTTGTATTCCTAATCTGTTCCACTGATTGGTCTCTCTTTTTTTAACCACTACCAAAATAAGTAGGTAATGACTGAGTAAATGATGGCATATGAATGTAATGGTATACTATTGGAACATAAGAAATTAATAAAGGGATGTTTTCAGAAAAATCTGGGAATGCATACATCAATGAATGAAGAGCTATAGGACACAAAATCAAGACAATAAGATATGCAATAACAATACCACTCTAAATAAATGAACAAAGTGAAAGATAAGAATTCTAATTAAAACAATGACCAATTATGAGTCTAGAGGACTAATGATGACAAATCTTATCTACTCCCTAGTGTAGGGGCAATCAACTTTATATGGAGAATAAGACACCTACTTAGATATATTCAAATTGGAAGTTTGTCTTTCTTGATTATGTATATTTATTTCAAGGGCTGTAATAAAATCTAGAAAAAATGGAGCTTATCAATACCAGATCTCAAACTATACTATAAAGCAATAATCATCACAATGATTTGGAATTATTTAAAATTAGAGATCTACGGATGCTTGCTTAATTCCTATTTTGCTTCCATTTTCTCCAAAAGGCAGTTCTGCCTTCTCTTCACAAGTTGATAGTCAGCCAAGTAAACAAAAATATAGTTTAGGCCATATAGGTCTATAAGCATCAGGGCAGTGCCCTTGAGTGTCACATTGAAAAATATTGAACAAAGTCATTCTTAACTGCATACGACCTAATTTCTTCTTCTAGACTTTGGAATTCTATGAATGGGTATATGCTTTTCTACCATCATTATGGGTTGGGAGTGTGTCTTCTTCCTCATTAGCTATTCACCAGTTAGGAATGTCTAGAGAGTTGAATAAATGAGCTTCCAAAATTGTGTTTAATGGTTCATGAAGCTGAATTTCTTTGTCTTTGATCATCAAGAGAGATCACTGAACAACTAATTTATTAGTTATTGCTAGCCTGATCAATAAATTGATTTGGAACCCAATTTCTTAGAAATTTTAGACATCACAGTACAAATGTAATGAGGCACATATTTGGAAAACCTATGTGTCAAAGGGATAACTTATGTCCCCTGGTTACTGAAAATCATTTGTTTTTATTGTGAAGTCACCATAATATTCCCCAAAGTGTAGTGCCATGCTGGGCTCTAAGTTTCTATACTTTTGTAGAGGCCATAGCTAGCACTTCCTTCTGCTATGAGGGGTAAGATTCCTAGGATCTGTGTTATTTCCCATTGTTCTGCTCTGATATTAGATGCATGTATTATCTATTACTTTGATGATATAGTCAATAAGGGTAACGAATTAGCTTGAGAAATTCTCCCTCATGCTCTCAAAGAATAATTCTTCTAAAGTGGTTGCCTGGATTTTCAAAATAGAATCATCTGTCACTATCCTGGTTCATTGCTTTACTGGCCCACTATTAGATTTGACTCCTTTTTTTATGCATGAGTTCAGAAATGTGTCTACTTTTTTTCAGAGAATCAAAAGGTATTCCTTTGAGGCATCAAATGATTTTTATTCAAAGTCCTAAACCCTTGAATTCCAACAAATTGATCATCTAGGCCTTCTGTGCTCTTCATCATCATCATTTATAGTATTTATATGGCACTTCAAGATTTTAAAGCACTTACAAAGAGTGTCACATTTTGTACACACAGCAATCCTGGAAAATAAATATTATTATCTGCATTTTACAGATGAGGAAATTGAAGATGAGAGAAGTTAACTGACTAGCCCATTGTCTCACAACTAGTAAATAAATGTCTGAGGCTGGATTTGAATTCATATATTCCTGAAGGTAGGCACAGCACTCTGTCTATTCTAGCATCATATTTCTACTCATTAGTTTACTTCCAACTATAATTATTTTTTGCATTATATAATACTCTGTTATTTGATAACAAGTATTGTAGCTATTGGAGTTGTACCATTAAGTCAGAAGTTAGAAGATGACTTCAAATTTAGCTTCCCCACTTACTGGCTGTTTATCTCTCAGGTTCCACATCTTTTATATTTTATCATTTTTATTATTATATTATTTAATATTATATTATTATTCATTATTTTGTCTGAATATTTTTAAGATTCTTTCACTCCTTTTTCAACAAATTTGAGTCATGCTGAAAAAGTATAAAATTAGTCTATAATTAACAGGTAATCTTCTAAATTGTAGAATAATAATATATCTGGACCTATCTAAAGGGTGGTATTATTTATGTGGATGACAGATTCCAGAATTTGTACAAATTAAATTAGATTAGGACTACACATAGTATTTAATTTCTGGGTGAGGAAACATTCTGTGCCAAAGTTGATCTTTAATTTCTATGCAACTTAGGGGCCAATATTTAATTTATTGGGGAATAAATTAATTTTGTTGTGTGTTATATGCTTTTTCATGTAATTTATTGCTATATAGTAAAAGTTTTCCATATTTTGTTAACTTTTCAGTGTTCTAGTCATCCTGGTATCTTGACCCCATAAATGAAGAAAATAAAGCCAGTAACATTAACCATCCCACCAACTCTTAAATAAAACAATTCCTAAATAAAATATACCTCTTCTTTGAGCTTGGTAGTATCTGTCTCTGTCTCTGTTTGCCTCTCTGTCTCTGTCTCTGTTTTTCTTTGTCTCCCCTTTCTTACAACATCGATATACCTGCACAAGAACAAATACATATCCACACATTCATAAATGTGCTTAGGGATTTAACGTATTCCTCAAAATCAATAACAACATAATTCTAGTGTTTTAAAGAGATAGGCAATTCTAACCACTTTAATTTAGATAAAGGTTGTTAGTATTTTTGTGTATGTGGCTTTGGGGATGACTAGGAACTGATTCAGCACATTGAAACAACATTTTAACAGTTTTCAATTAAATTAAAAAAAGTTTTTAGTTGGCAATAAATGGCCTGATTGGATACAAAATGGTGCTTGCATTTTAACCACAAGGTCTCATTTAATGATGCAGGGAACTGAGCAATGTTGTGCCAATATACACTCTTTTGGATGTTGGGCAATAGAGATGATTGCTCTAGAGATTAACTGCTTATAGTACCTGCTTATTAGATAGAACTATGCATAACTATGAAAACTTTTTAAATTAAGTATCTCATATACAATTTAGCTATAAGAAAATGATTTATGCATAGCTCTGCTAGAGTAATTGAACAAAGTTGAGGGAGAAAAGGGCAAAGAAAAATGAAAGATAATTTTTTCATTAGCAAAGCAGAAATATTTCCTGGTCCTACTTAGTCAAATGTTTCCTCTAGAGCTGATATGGCTCACCTCATCTGTGATGTGAACGAAAACAAGTTTAATACTTCAGGCCCTGTTGATAATTATAATTAAAACATTTGCAAAGTGCTTAGAACAAAAAATGTTTTTTGTTTATTTTTAAAAAATGAAATATGATTTGGGGACATTTATTGCCTTTTATTTTGATTTATAAAGTTGTTGTGTTTGTATGTGTGAATAAAATGACTTGGCAGAAATTTTGGAAAGAGAGAAGTTTTATTGTCTGGTGACAGCTCCTGAAAAATTAAATCAAAACATCATTTTGTGTGTTGCACAGAGTATTTACCATTGCACAAATATCTGTGTAGGGCTTGATGGAAACAGACATTTTCACAATCTATAATTCTTTCTTTGGTGATTTCAAAGAGAAGAGTTAAGAAACTATGGCTAAATTTGTATGACAGGAGAGATAATATGTGATTTTTGGAGGGGTTGTTAAAAGAAATGTTGGAGAGGGCCAAGTCAATATGGCCAAGTACAGTTGCAATTGAGCTGAATTTTCTTCCTCCAAAAAGTTTTAAAATAAATCATCAAATCAAGTGTTGGAGGAGCTGAGCCAACAAAATATCAGAGGGAGATATCTTTCCATTCTGAGACAATAAAGGAGGTTTGTAACATCCAAGTAGGCACTGGCACGGAGTGTGGAAGAAGCAATAGCAGTGGGTGGGCCTTGGAAGCACTAAGAAATCAGCAACAATAGTAGCTTCTTCAGCTCCCAGGAAAGAGATGTTAAGGGGATCAGACAACTGGTCAGAAAGAAATCACTTTGCTGGTACTGGGTGCCACTGGTTTTGAAGGATATCTCCATTGCTCATAAGCAATAATTCTGGGTTGAAGTTTCAAATCAGAAATCACTTGTGATCAGTCAGGTGCCCTGGTCACATTGCCATGTTGTAGAGGAGTATTGCCATTTTTAGTTACAGAAAAGTAGGGCCCTTCCTGGGTAAAGATGAGAGTAGAGACCAGAAGAGTTGTGAACACAACTCTCCCTCGATACAAGCACCCAGGAAACACTGAAAACTTGCAGACACCTAACTTGTAAAATGTTAGTACAATAAAGCCTGACTTTTGGCACAGGGCCTTGCCTACCCCAACATGAGCAGAGCCCAACTTTAACATAAAATTCAAGTAAAGAAATAGTTTGTGAAAATGAGTAAAGAGTTAAAAAAAATAAATTGCCCACAATAAAGCAACTGTACTGGTAGAGAAGACTGAGTCACAAACCCAGAAGAAGACAACAATATGAAAACAGCTACAAAGACTCAAAGAAATATGCTAATTGGATACCAAGTCCAGCAAGAATACATGAAAGACTTAAAGAAAGAAATGAAAGTATTACAGGAAAAATGGGAAAAGAAATGAGAGTAGTACAAGAAAATTATGAAAAGAGAATTAAAAGCTTGGTAAAAAAGACATAAAAACACTGAAGAAATTATCATCTTTAAAAATAGAATTGGCCTAATGATAAAAGAGACACGAAAATTCACTGAAGAAAAGAACTCTTCCAAAAACCGATTTGACCAAATAGAAAAGAAAGAACAAAACTTCACTGAAGAAAAGAATCACTTAAAATTTTGAATTGGGCAAGTGGAAGCTAATGACCTGATGAAAAAGGAAAAGAAAAAAAATCATTCAAAATAATTTTAAAAAGAGAGGAAAGTGTGAAATATATCATTGAAAAAGTGAGTGACTTTTAAAATAGACCCAAGAGAGATAATTTAAGAATTATTTCATCTGATAGTTTGATGAAAAACAGTGCAGACACCATATATAGAAATAGTATAAAGAAGTATTCTCCTTATATCTTTGATTTAAAGCACAAAATATAAATATAATAATCCACCATAAATATCTTCTGAACAAGATACCAAAGTGAAAATTTCCAAGAATATATTATTCAAAAAAACTCTGTTTTCTGGGTTAAGATGGTGGCAGAGTAAGAAGCAGCTCTTAACTTCTCCTGACCGAAACACACAAAACTCCTCAAGGGGACATAAAAACAAGTCCAGAAGAACGGAGGAACCCCACAACAGGGCACAGAGTGGAAGGTACGTGGAATCGAGGCATTTCCATGCTATAAAGGGGTGAAACAGCTCTCACTAAATCACGGGCTGAGGAACCACCCCACCCCCAACCCCTCCACATACACCACCTATAACGCCGAAGCCAGCTAAAAAGAAATAGAGCAAGTTTGGGGCACCCATCGAGTCATTGGCAGCTCCGGGGCCTGTTCCTGAGAGCAGCAAGATTTAGGACCTCAAAAAGCTAAAGAAAACACACAAAATTTGAGCGCGGGAGCAGGCCGCAGAGAGCAGACGCAGGACGCAGAGCGCAGGCTCAGAGCGCAGGCGCGGGTGGAGGCGTGGGTGGAGGCAGACACAGCCACAAGCTAAAGCTCTGAAACCCTGAGTGGGGAACCAGTGCAGACGGGTATACGTCTGTGGAAGCAGCCCCTGAGACTTGTAAAGAAACCTCTGGCAGAGGATCAAGCAAGGGGATCCACCTGGGGGCTTGACCTTGGAAAAAACCAGAACTCAGACCTCAGGAGGCAAAAGACCGTGGACAGACCCTGAGCGCAAGGATAAACCTGAGAAGCTGCTGGGCTAACAATGGCTACCCAGTCTCAGGAAGTTCAGAAGAGAAAGATTAACAACGAGAAAAAGAAATCTTTAATACTCGACCACTTTTACACAGAGAAAATCCAGACAACCAAGCAAACAGAGGAGGAGAACAAACAAGTATCCGGACCCTCCTCAAATAAGGAAAACTCCTCACAAGCTATGGAAAAGTTCAAAACTGAGATTTTGAGGAAAATGGAAGAGATCTGGCAAGAAAATAACTGTTTTAAAGGTAGAATCTTGCAAATGGAAAGTGAGGCTCAGAAACCAAATGAACTGATAAGCAAATTGAACACCAAAAATGACCAGATTAAAAAGGAATACCAGAAGATTATGGCCAAAAACCTAAATAATCCAATACCAGAAAAAGAAATTGAACAAGCCATCAAAGAATTCCCTAAGAAAAAATCGCCAGGGCCTGATGGATTCACAAGTGAATTCTATCAGACATTCAAAGAGCAACTAATCCCAATACTATACAAATTATTTGATATGATAAGCAAAGAAGGAGTCCTACCAAATTCCTTTTATGACACAAATATGATACTGATTCCAAAGCCAGGGAGATCAAAAACAGAGAAAGAAAACTACAGACCATTCTCCCTAATGAACATAGATACAAAAATCTTAAATAGAATACTAGCAAAGAGACTCCAGCAAGTAATCAGGAGGATCATCCACTATGATCAGGTGGGATTTATACCAGGAATGCAAGCTTGGTTCAACATTAGGAAACCCATCCACATAATTGACCATATCAACAGTCTAAAAAACAAAAATCACATGATTATCTCAATAGATGCTGAAAAAGCCTTTGACAAAATACAGCATCCATTCCTATTGAAAACACTGAAAAGTATAGGAATAGAAGGACCTTTCCTAAAAATAATAAACAGTATATACCTAAAACCATCAACAAACATCATATGCAATGGGGATAAATTAGAAGCCTTCCCAATAAGATCAGGAGTAAAACAAGGATGCCCATTATCACCTCTATTATTCAACATAGTACTAGAAACACTAGCAGTTGCAATTAGAGAAGAGAAAGAAATTGAAGGTATCAAAATAGGCAAGGAGGAGACTAAGCTATCACTCTTTGCAGATGATATGATGGTCTACTTAAAAAATCCTAGAGAATCACCTAAGAAGCTTGTAGAAATAATCAACAACTTTAGCAAAGTTGCAGGATACAAAATAAATGCACATAAATCATCAGCATTTCTATACATTTCCAACACACTAGAGCAGCAAGAAGTAGAAAGAGAAACACCATTTAAAAATTACCCTAGACAATACTTAGTAATCTATCTACCAAAACAAACACAGGAATTATATGAAAACAACTACAAAACACTTTCCAAACAAATAAAACTGGATCTAAACAATTGGAAAAACATTGATTGCTCATGGGTAGGACGAGCTAACATAATAAAAATGACAATTCTACCCAAATTAATTTACCTATTTAGTGCCATACCTATCAAGCTACCAAAAAACTTCTTTACTGAATTAGAAAAAACTATAACAAATTTCATTTGGAATAATGAAAGATCAAGAATTTCAAGGGAAATAATGAAAAAAAATATGAAGGAAGGGGCCTAGCAGTACCAGATATTAAACTATACTATAAAGCAG